>NC_053394.1:131212762-131276383 GCF_905171765.1 Bufo bufo | reverse complement strand
GCAGCTCTGACTTTCTGAGCACCTGTCATGTTTCCTGAGGTTCTACAATGCCCAGACAGTACAAACACCCCACAAATGACCCCATTTTGGAAAGTACACACCCTAAGGTATTCGCTGATGGGCATAGTGAGTTCATAGAACTTTTTATTTTTTGTCACAAGTTAGCGGAAAATGATGATTTTTTTTTTTTTTTTCTTACAAAGTCTCATATTCCACTAACTTGTGACAAAAAATAAAAACTTCCATGAACTCACTATGCCCATCACGAAATACCTTGGGGTCTCTTCTTTCCAAAATGGGGTCACTTGTGGGGTAGTTATACTGCCCTGGCATTCTAGGGGCCCAAATGTGTGGTAAGGAGTTTGAAATCAAATTCTGTAAAAAATGACGAGTGAAATCCGAAAGGTGCTCTTTGGAATATGGGCCCCTTTGCCCACCTAGGCTGCAAAAAAGTGTCACACATCTGGTATCTCCGTATTCAGTAGAAGTTGGGGAATGTGTTTTGGGGTGTCATTTTACATATACCCATGCTGGGTGAGAGAAATATCTTGGTCAAATGCCAACTTTGTATAAAAAAATGGGAAAAGTTGTCTTTTGCCAAGATATTTCTCTCACCCAGCATGGGTATATGTAAAAAGACACCCCAAAACACATTCCCCAACTTCTCCTGAATACGGAGATACCAGATGTGTGACACTTTTTTGCAGCCTAGGTGGGCAAAGGGGCCCATATTCCAAAGAGCACCTTTCGGATTTCACTCGTCATTTTTTACAGAATTTGATTTCAAACTCCTTACCACACATTTGGGCCCCTAGAATGCCAGGGCAGTATAACTACCCCACAAGTGACCCCATTTTGGAAAGAAGAGACCCCAAGGTATTCGCTGATGGGCATAGTGAGTTCATGGAAGTTTTTATTTTTTGTCACAAGTTAGTGGAATATGAGACTTTGTATGAAAAAAAAATAAATAAAAATCATCATTTTCCACTAACTTGTGACAAAAAATAAAAAATTCTAGGAACTCGCCATGCCCCTCACGGAATACCTTGGGGTGTCTTCTTTCCAAAATGGGGTCACTTGTGGGGTAGTTATACTGCCCTGGCATTTTCCAGGGGCCCTAATGTGTGGTAAGTAGGTAAATGACCTGTGAAATCCGAAAGGTGCTCTTTGGAATATGGGCCCCTTTGCCCACCTAGGCTGCAAAAAAGTGTCACACATCTGGTATCTCCGTACTCAGGAGACGTTGGGGAATGTGTTTTGGGGTGTCATTTTACATATACCCATGCTGGGTGAGAGAAATATCTTGGCAAAAGACAACTTTTCCCATTTTTTTATACAAAGTTGGCATTTGACCAAGATATTTCTCTCACCCAGCATGGGTATATGTAAAATGACACCCCAAAACACATTCCCCACCTTCTCCTGAGTACGGAGATACCAGATGTGTGACACTTTTTTGCAGCCTAGGTGGGCAAAGGGGCCCATATTCCAAAGAGCACCTTTCGGATTTCACTCGTCATTTTTTACAGAATTTGATTTCAAACTCCTTACCACACATTTGGGCCCCTAGAATGCCAGGGCAGTATAACTACCCCACAAGTGACCCCATTTTGGAAAGAAGAGACCCCAAGGTATTCGCTGATGGGCATAGTGAGTTCATGGAAGTTTTTATTTTTTGTCACAAGTTAGTGGAATATGAGACTTTGTATGAAAAAAATAAAAATAAAAAAAATCATCATTTTCCACTAACTTGTGACAAAAAATAAAAAATTCTAGGAACTCGCCATGCCCCTCACGGAATACCTTGGGGTGTCTTCTTTCCAAAATGGGGTCACTTGTGGGGTAGTTATACTGCCCTGGCATTTTCCAGGGGCCCTAATGTGTGGTAAGTAGGTAAATGACCTGTGAAATCCGAAAGGTGCTCTTTGGAATATGGGCCCCTTTGCCCACCTAGGCTGCAAAAAAGTGTCACACATCTGGTATCTCCGTACTCAGGAGACGTTGGGGAATGTGTTTTGGGGTGTCATTTTACATATACCCATGCTGGGTGAGAGAAATATCTTGGCAAAAGACAACTTTTCCCATTTTTTTATACAAAGTTGGCATTTGACCAAGATATTTCTCTCACCCAGCATGGGTATATGTAAAATGACACCCCAAAACACATTCCCCACCTTCTCCTGAGTACGGAGATACCAGATGTGTGACACTTTTTTGCAGCCTAGGTGGGCAAAGGGGCCCATATTCCAAAGAGCACCTTTCGGATTTCACTCGTCATTTTTTACAGAATTTGATTTCAAACTCCTTACCACACATTTGGGCCCCTAGAATGCCAGGGCAGTATAACTACCCCACAAGTGACCCCATTTTGGAAAGAAGAGACCCCAAGGTATTCGCTGATGGGCATAGTGAGTTCATGGAAGTTTTTATTTTTTGTCACAAGTTAGTGGAATATGAGACTTTGTATGAAAAAAATAAAAATAAAAAAAATCATCATTTTCCACTAACTTGTGACAAAAAATAAAAAATTCTAGGAACTCGCCATGCCCCTCACGGAATACCTTGGGGTGTCTTCTTTCCAAAATGGGGTCACTTGTGGGGTAGTTATACTGCCCTGGCATTTTCCAGGGGCCCTAATGTGTGGTAAGTAGGTAAATGACCTGTGAAATCCGAAAGGTGCTCTTTGGAATATGGGCCCCTTTGCCCACCTAGGCTGCAAAAAAGTGTCACACATCTGGTATCTCCGTACTCAGGAGACGTTGGGGAATGTGTTTTGGGGTGTCATTTTACATATACCCATGCTGGGTGAGAGAAATATCTTGGCAAAAGACAACTTTTCCCATTTTTTTTATACAAAGTTGGCATTTGACCAAGATATTTCTCTCACCCAGCATGGGTATATGTAAAATGACACCCCAAAACACATTCCCCAACTTCTCCTGAGTACGGAGATACCAGATGTGTGACACTTTTTTGCAGCCTAGATGCGCAAAGGGGCCCAAATTCCTTTTAGGAGGGCATTTTTAGACATTTGGATACCAGACTTCTTCTCACGCTTTGGGGCCCCTAGAATGCCAGGGCAGTATAAATACCCCACATGTGACCCCATTTTGGAAAGAAGACACCCCAAGGTATTCAATGAGGGGCATGGCGAGTTCATAGAAATTTTTTTTTTTTTGGCACAAGTTAGCGGAAATTGATATTTTTAATTTTTTTCTCACAAAGTCTCCCGTTCCGCTAACTTGGGACAAAAATTCCAATCTTTCATGGACTCAATATGCCCCTCACGGAATACCTGGGGGTGTCTTCTTTCCGAAATGGGGTCACATGTGGGGTATTTATACTGCCCTGGCATTCTAGGGGCCCTAAAGCGTGAGAAGAAGTCTGGAATATAAATGTCTAAAAAATTTTACGCATTTGGATTCCGTGAGATTTTATTTTTTGTCACAAGTTAGTGGAATATGAGACTTTGTAAGAAAAAAAAATAATAATTCCGCTAACTTGGGCCAAAAAAATGTCTGAATGGAGCCTTACAGAGGGGTGATCAATGACAGGGGGGTGATCAATGACAGGGGGGGTGATCAATGACAGAGGTGGTGATCAATGACAGGGGGGGGATCAATGACAGGGGGGTGATCAATGACAGGGGGGGGGTGATCAATGACAGGGGGGGTGATCAATGACAGGGGGGGTGATCAATGACAGGGGTGGTGATCAATGACAGGGGGGTGATCAATGACAGGGGGGTGATCAATGACAGGGGGGGTGATCAATGACAGGGGGGTGATCAGGGAGTCTATATGGGGTGATAACCACAGTCATTGATCACGCCCGTGTAAGGCTTCATTCAGACGTCCGTATGCGTTTTGCGGATCCGATCCATCTATCAGTGGATCCGTAAAAATCATGCGGACGTCTTAATGGAGCTTTACAGGGGGGTGATCAATGACAGGGGGGTAATCAATGACAGGGGGGTGATCAGGGAGTCTATATGGGGTGATCACCACAGTCATTGATCATGCCCCTGTAAGGCTTCATTCAGACGTCCGGATGCGTTTTGCGGATCCGATCCATCTATCAGTGGATCCGTAAAAATCATGCGGACGTCTGAATGGAGCTTTACAGGGGGGTGATCAATGACAGGGGGGTAATCAATGACAGGGGGGTGATCAGGGAGTCTATATGGGGTGATCACCACAGTCATTGATCATCACAGTCATTGATCATGCCCCTGTAAGGCTTCATTCAGACGTCCGGATGCGTTTTGCGGATCCGATCCATCTATCAGTGGATCCGTAAAAATCATGCGGACATCTGAATGGAGCTTTACAGGGGGTGATCAGGGAGTCTATATGGGGTGATCACCACAGTCATTGATCATGCCCCTGTAAGGCTTCATTCAGACGTCCGGATGCGTTTTGCGGATCCGATCCATCTATCAGTGGATCCGTAAAAATCATGCGGACGTCTGAATGGAGCTTTACAGGGGGGTAATCAATGACAGGGGGGTAATCAATGACAGGGGGGTGATCAGGGAGTCTATATGGGGTGATCACCACAGTCATTGATCACGCCCCTGTAAGGCTTCATTCAGACGTCCGGATGCGTTTTGCGGATCCGATCCATCTATCAGTGGATCCGTAAAAATCATGCGGACATCTGAATGGAGCTTTACAGGGGGTGATCAGGGAGTCTATATGGGGTGATCACCACAGTCATTGATCATGCCCCTGTAAGGCTTCATTCAGACGTCCGGATGCGTTTTGCGGATCCGATCCATCTATCAGTGGATCCGTAAAAATCATGCGGACGTCTGAATGGAGCTTTACAGGGGGGTAATCAATGACAGGGGGGTAATCAATGACAGGGGGGTGATCAGGGAGTCTATATGGGGTGATCACCACAGTCATTGATCACGCCCCTGTAAGGCTTCATTCAGACGTCCGGATGCGTTTTGCGGATCCGATCCATCTATCAGTGGATCCGTAAAAATCATGCGGACGTCTGAATGGAGCTTTACAGGGGGTTGATCAATGACAGGGGGGTAATCAATGACAGGGGGGTGATCAGGGAGTCTATATGGGGTGATCAGGGGCTAATAAGGGGTTAATAAGTGACGGGGGGGGGGGGTGTAGTGTAGTGTAGTGGTGCTTGGTGCTACTTTACTGAGCTACCTGTGTCCTCTGGTGGTCGATCTAAACAAAGGGGACCACCAGAGGACCAGGTAGCAGGTATATTAGACGCTGTTATCAAAACAGCGTCTAATATACCTGTTAGGGGTTAAAAAAAACACATCTCCAGCCTGCCAGCGAACGATCGCCGCTGGCAGGCTGGAGATCAACTCTCTTACCTTCCGTTCCTGTGAGCGCGCGCGCCTGTGTGCGCGCGTTCACAGGAAATCCCGGCTCACGCGAGATGACGCGTATATGCGTCGCTGAGCGCAGGGCTGCCACCTCCGGAACGCGAATCTGCGTACAGCGGTCCGGAGGTGGTTAAATTACCCAGAATCTTTTGCCAAATAGATGACAAAGACGAGGAAAATCTCTCCTCATCAGGTAAACCAGAAGACCCCTCTCCAGAGAATGTCCCAAACTGCGGATGAAACCCATATGCACCAAAAAATGGTGACTTATCAGAGGACTCCTGGCGACGATTATTTAAAGCAAACTCAGCAAGGGACAAAAAAGAACACCAATCCTCCTGATTCTCTGTCACAAAACAGCGCAGGTATGTCTCCAGATTCTGATTGACGCGCTCGGTCTGGCCATTCGACTGCGGATGAAAAGCAGAAGAGAACGACAACCGAACCCCCAAGCGTGAACAGAAAGCCTTCCAGAATCTGGAAAAAACTGCGTGCCCCTATCAGAGACTATGTCCGAAGGAATGCCATGCAATTTGACAATGTGATCAACAAATGCTTGCGCCAGCGTTTTAGCATTGGGTAACCCAGGAAAGGGAACGAAATGCGCCATTTTGCTAAAACGGTCCACCACCACCAGAATCACAGTCTTCCACAATCTCTGAGCAAAGAGATCCACTGTGGCTCTACTCCCTGGGTGCCCAGCAAGGACAGTATCGTGGTGCTCCTTAACCGCCTAATGCAGGATTGCGTTCCGGGGGCGGTCGATTTGTTCCTCCTTCACGCTTCGGTGCGTCATCTTGCGAGACGCGAGATTTCCTGTGAACACGCGCACACAGGAGCACGCGTTCACAGGATCGGGATGTAAATGAGTACATCTACAGCCTGCCAGCGGCGATCATTTTTTAACACCAAAAAGGTATATTAGACGCTGTTTTGTTAACAGCGTCTAATATACCTGCTACCTGGTCCTCTGGTGGTCCCTTTTGCTTGGATCGACCCCTAGAGGACACAGGCAGCTCTGTAAATAGCACCAAAAACCACTACACCTCCCCTGTCACTTATTAACCCCTGATCACCCCATATTAGACTCCCTGATCACCCCCCTGTCACCTACGGACGTCTGAATGGAGCCTTACAGGAGGGTGATCAATGACAGGGGGGTGATCACCCCATATAGACTCCCTGATCACCCCCCTGTCATTGATCACCCCCCTGTAAGGCTCCATTCAGACATCCGTATGTGTTTTGCGGATCCACGGATCCGCAGAGCCGCAAAACACATACGGACGTCTGAATGGAGCCTTACAGGGGGGTGATCAATGACAGGGGGGTGATCACTCCATATTGACTCCCTGATCACCCCCCTATCATTGATCACCCCCCTGTAAGGCTCCATTCAGACGTCCGTATGTGTTTTGCGGATCCGCGGATCCACGGATGTCCCGAAAAACACGGACACCGCGGATCCGCAAAACACGGACACCGGCAATGTGCTTTCCGCATTTTGCGGATCCGCACATTGCGAGAACTATTTAGAAAATGCCTTTTCTTGTCCGCAATTGCGGACAAGAATAGGACATGTTCTATAGGCTCTACAAAAAACGCAGTGTTCGCCCGATCAGGCCTGATCTTGTGCGCACACTTGTGTTCAGTCCGCCCCACCGCAGTGACAGAAATTTAGTTTTTTCTAAACACTGCAAAAACACTGTAAAATCGCTGCGGCGCTATAAAGATCACTTTTGAGGGGCATGGCGAGTTCATGGAAGTTTTTATTTTTTGTCACAAGTTAGCGGAAAATTATTTATTTATTTATTTTTTTCTTACAAAGTCTCATATTCCACTAACTTGTGACAAAAAATAAAATTTTACATGAACTCACCATACCCCTCACGGAATACCTTGGGGTGTCTTCTTTCCAAAATGGGGTCACTTGTGGGGTATTTATACTGCCCTGGCATTTTAGGGGACCTAAAGCGTGAGAAGTAGTTTGGAATCCAAATGCGTAAAAAATGCCCTGTGAAATCGTAAAGATACTCTTTGGAATTTGGGCCCATTTGCGCACCTAGGCTGCAAAAAAGTCAGGAGAACTAGGGCAATGTGTTTTTGGGTGTCTTTTTACATATACCCATGCTGGGTGAGAGAAATATCTCTGTAAAATAACAACTTTGTATAAAAAAATGGGAAAAGTTGTCTTTTACAGAGATATTTATCTCACCCAGCATGGGTATATGTAAAAAGACACCCCAAAACACATTGCCCTACTTCTCCTGAGTACGGTGATACCACATGTATGACTTTTTTGCAGCCTAGGTGCGCAAAGGGGCCCAAATTCCAAAGAGTATCTTTACGATTTCACAGGGCATTTTTTACGCATTTGGATTCCAAACTACTTCTCACGCTTTAGGTCCCCTAAAATGCCAGGGCAGTATAAATACCCCACAAGTGACCCCATTTTGGAAAGAAGACACCCCAAGGTATTCCGTGAGGGGTATGGTGAGTTCATGTAAAATTTTATTTTTTGTCACAAGTTAGTGGAATATGAGACTTTGTAAGAAAAAAAAAAATAAATAAATAATTTTCCGCTAACTTGTGACAAAAAATAAAAACTTCCATGAACTCACCATGCCCATTAGCGAATACCTTAGGGTGTCTACTTTCCGAAATGGGGTCATTTGTGGGGTGTTTCTACTGTCTGGGCATTGTAGAACCTCAGGAAACATGACAGGTGCTCAGAAAGACACAGCTGCTTCAAAATGCGGAAATTCACATTTTTGTACCATAGTTTGTAAAAGCTATAACTTTTGCGCAAACCAATAAATATACACTTATTGCATTTTTTTTTATCAAAGACATGTAGAACAATAAATTTAAAGAAAATTTTATATAGAAATGTAGTTTTGTTTGAAAAATTTTACAACAGAAAGTGAAAAATTTCATTTTCTTGCAAATATTTCGGTCAATTTCGATTAATATCAAAAAATGTAAAAATGTCCGCAGCAATGAAATACCCCCAAATGAAAGCTCTATTAGTGAGAAGAAAAGGAGGTAAAATTCATTTGGGTGGTAAGTTGTATGACTGAGCAATAAACCCTGAAAGTAGTGTAGTGCAGAATTGTAAAAAGTGGTCTGGTCATTAAGGGGGTTTAAGCTAGGGGAGCTGAGGTGGTTAAAGACCTTGTGTCGTAAAGCGAGAGGCACAAACAACCTCCCAGGAGGACAAAGATCAGGAGCCTCTGCCTGGGCTGCATGAACCTCTGCCTCCAAATCAGGGTAAAGAGCAGAGACGACCATCCCTTCAGCCAAAATGAGGTCTTCAAAGTTCCCCCCTCCCGGAAAACAACGTGACAGGGCATCAGCCTTCACATTTTTAACCCCAGGGCGGAACGTGACAACAAAATTAAACCTAGAAAAGAATAAAGACCATCTGGCCTGTCTCGGGTTCAGACGCTTGGCTGACTCCAAGTAGGCCAGATTCTTATGGTCGGTAAACACTGTAATAGGGTGTCTGGCTCTCTCTAGCCAATGGCGCCATTCCTCAAAAGCTAATTTGATGGCCAACAACTCCCTATCTCCCACATCGTAATTTCTCTCTGCGGAGGAGAGCTTCTTTGAGAAAAAGGCACACGGTCGCCATTTGGCAGGAGAGGGACCCTGAGACAAGACCGCACCCACACCCACCTCAGAAGCGTCCACCTCAACAATGAAAGGCAGAGAGACATCAGGTTGTACCAAGATAGGAGCGGAAGCAAAACTCTCTTTGATACTAGAAAAGGCCTTACGTGCATCTACAGACCAGGAGGAAAAATCTACCCCCTTTCTAGTCATATCAGTGAGTGGCTTTACAAAAGAGGAATAATTCAAAAGGAACTTCCTGTAATAATTGGCAAAACCCAAAAAACGCATCAGCGCCTTCTGATTCTCAGGAAGCTCCCAATAAAGCACAGCGCGGACCTTCTCAGGGTCCATGCGAAAACCAGAAGCGGAGAGAAGAAAACCCAGAAATTGAATTTCTAGAACCGCAAACACACATTTTTCCAGTTTAGCGTATAGTTTATTCTCCCGCAGAATGAGCAAGACCTGACGTAGGTGGTCCCTATGAGTTTTGAAATCAGGAGAAAAAATCTAAATGTCATCTAGATACACCAGTACAAATTTCCCCATTAAATGATAAAAAAAATGCTGTTCACAAAATGTTGGAAGACGGCTGGAGCATTCATCAAACCAAAAGGCATAACCAAATTCTCAAAATGGCCCTCAGGGGTATTGAAAGCCGTCTTCCATCCGTCCCCTTCCCTGACCCTGACCAGGTTGTATGCCCCTCTTAAATCCAACTTAGAAAAAAACTTTAGCCCCAACAATCTGGTTAAACAGGTCTGGGATATTGTGATATTGTTCAGCTCCCTGAAATCCAGACATGGTCTTAAAGAACCATCTTTTTTCTTAACAAAAAAAAACAAAACAGCGGCAACAGGTGACTTCGAGGGTCGGATGTGTCCCTTTCTCAGGCTCTCAGAGATATAAGTATGCATAGCGACCTTTCAGGTTGGGAGAGATTGTATAAACGAGATTTAGGCAGCTTGGCGCCTGGGATGAGATTAATAGGGCAATCGTACTCCCGGTGAGGGGGCAGATCCTGGACACCACTCTCTGAAAACACATCCGAAAATTCTGAGAGAAAAGATGGTACAGTCTTCGTAGAAACCTCTGAAAGAGACGCTGAGAGGCAAATCTCTCTGCAAAAGTCACTCCAACCATTTATTTGCCTCGCTTGCCAATCAATGGTGGGATTATGTTTAGTGAGCCAGGGTAGCCCCAACACTAGAGGAGTAGGTAATCCGCTTAGGACGAAACATGACACATCCTCAACATGAGCATCAGCCACAGTCAAACGGATATTGTGAACTATGCCCTTTAACAACTTTTGAGAAAGTGGAGCGGAATCGATAGCAAAAACAGGTATATCGTTTCCCAAAGTGCATACCTGGAAACCATGTGTTATAGCAAATTGATTATCAATGAGATTGACAGCTGCTCCACTATCTACAAAAATCTCACAAACAATGTTCTTGCTCTCTAGCGCCACCCTGGCAGGCAGGAAAAAACGGGAACTACAAGCAAATGGAAAACCTTCAATTTCCGTATCAACCTTGCCAATAGTAACAGATGGAACATTTTTAGAGGACTTTTTTCTTTTTGTTTCTTTATTACTCTCAAAAAACTCCCTGTATCTTCTAGAGGGGCAAACATTTGCCAAATGATTTATACCTCCACAACAGAAACAAACCCTCCTCTGAGAGCTGAATCCTTTATTATTAGAGGCATGGGCTCTGGCTCAGAGGGGATTGAGAGAGACTGAGGCCCCTGCGCACTGAATAAGACCGCCCCACTGTCCTTGGACTGAATATGACAGGAAGGAGTGATCTCTCCTCTCTCTCTAAGACGCCTGTCAATACGAACAGCCCGATACATGGCAGACTTCAAGGAGCCAGGTCTCTCATGAAAGGCAAATGCATCTTTCAATCCCTCCGAAAGACCATGGCAAAATTGACTTCAGAGTGCAGCATCATTCCAACCAGAATCAGCTGCCCATCTCTGAAATTCTGAACAGTATATCTCTGCGGACTGTTTACCCTGGCATAAAAGACGCAGGTTAGATTCAGCCAGAGCAATACAATCCGGATCATCATATATCTGACCCAGGTCTACAAAAAAATTCATCCACCGATCGGAGGGGCCGTGCCCCCACCAGTAGCGAAAAAAGCCCAAAACTGAGCGTTATCCCTGAGCAGCGAGATGATGATCCCCACCCTCTGCTCCTCATCACCAGATGACTGGGGAAGTAGGTGAAAATGGAGTTTGCAAGCCTCTCTAAAACGAACAAAATTCTCACTACCCCCGGAGAACGTATCCGGAAGCGAGATCTTAGGCTCAGAATGAACTCCATGAACGCAAGCAGAACCGGTCACCTAAAACTGAGAGACAGAGATCTGCGACCTCCAGTGAAAGACCCTGTACGCGGTCAATCAAGGCTGAAACCGGATCCATGCTTTAAGACGGTTTTGGCGGTTTATAATGTCACGGCTGGTGTTACAGAAAACTAGAAATCACAAATAAAGATCCGACTGACTTGATCCCAAACTAAGGAACATATGGGTGAGCCCTATAAAAGCCCTAGAGCTCTCCATGACTGCTCAGCCCATGTAAAGATCTGTATGATAGAAAATTGCATGCCCCCGTACCTAGACTGAGTGACACCTTAAAACCCTATAATAGTGAGGGGACACGACCACCGGCTCCCTGCACTCAATACAGAGGGTGTCAGGGTCACCTAGAATCAAGCCAACAGGAAAACACAAATAAAGGAATAGACTTATCTGAGGAACCAGCAGTTGCAGCATCTAGCAGTGAGCACAATCCAGGAAGTAGTATAAACCGCAAAGTGAGGCAGTATGGGAGGGGATATAAAGGGAGGCGATCACTGCTAATAGATAACAGCTGGGAGAGGGAGAAGAGATGACAAAACGAAACAAAAACAAAAGAACATCATGCAAGAGGTACTGAAGAACGTCTGTCAGAACTTCTCAGAGATCTGGCGGTGACAGATATACCTGTTTCTGCCAAATATTGATTTAGGCCTGCGATATACCTGCTTCCACAAAATAGCTATTAAGGGGTTCGATATACCTGTTTCCATTAAATATTGATTGAGGGGTGCGATATACCTGCTTTAACAAAATACTGATTAAGGGGTTTGATATACCTGTTTCCACAAAATATTGATTGAGGCCTGCAATATACCGGCTTCCACAAATTACTGATTAAGGGGTTTGATATATCTGTTTCTATCAAATCTTGATTGAGGGGTGCGATATACCTTCTTCCACAAAATACTGATTAAGGGGTTTGATATACCTGCCTCCACAAAATACTGATTAAGGGGTTTGATATACCTGCTTCAGCAATATTCTGATTGAGGCCTGCGATATACCTGTTTCCATAAAAAACTGATCAAGGCGTTTGATATACTTGCTTCCACAAAATACTCATTGAGGGCTACGATATACCTGCTTCCACAAAATACTGATTAAGGGGTTCAATATACCTGTTTTCACCAAATTTTGATTGAGTCCTGCGATATACCTGCTTCCACAAAATACTGATTAAAGGGTTTGATATATCTGCTTCTACCAAATATTGATTGATGGCTGCGATATACCTGCTTCGACAAAATACTGATTAAGGGGTTCGATATACCTGTTTCTACCAAATATTGATTTAGGACAGCGATATACCTGCGTCCACAAAATTCTGATTAAGGGGTTTGATATACCTGTTTCCATCAAATATTGATTGAGGCCTATGATATACCTACTTCCACAAAATACTGATTAAGGGGTTTGATATGCCTGCTTCCACCAAATATTGATTGAAGCCTGCGATATTCCTGTTTCCACAAAATACTGATTAAGGGGTTTGATATACCTGCTTCCACAAAATACTGATTAAGGGGTTCCATACACCTGTTTCTACTAAATATTGATTGAGGCCTACGATATACCTGCTTCCACAAAATACTGATTAAGTGGCTCGATATACTTGTTTCCACCTAATATTGATTGAGGCCTGCGATATACAGTCTTCCACAAAATACTGATTAAGAGGTTTCATATAACTGCTTCTACAAAATACTGATTAAGGTTTTTTTATATAAATCCGTTCACAAAATAGTGATCAAGGGGTTCTTTATAACTGTTTCTACCAAATATTGATTGAAGGGTGCGATATACCTGCTTCCACAAACTACTGATTAAGGGGTTTGATATACCGGTTACTACCAAATATTGATTGAGGCCTGCGAAATACGTGCTTCCACAAAATACTGATTAAGGGATTTTAAATACCTGCTTCCACAAAATACTGATTTAGGGCTGCGATATAACTGCTTCCACAAAATACTGATTAAGGGGTTCGATATACCTGTTTCTATCAAATATTGATTGAGGCCTATGATATACCTGCTTCCACAAAATACTTATTAAGGGGTTTAATATGCCTGCTTCCACCAAATATTGATTTAGGCCTGCGATAAACCTTCTTCCACAAAATACTGATTAAGGGGTTTGATATACCTGCTTCCACAAAATACTAATTAAGGGGTTTGATATACCTGCTTCTGTAAAATACTGATTAAGGGGTTTGATATGCCTGCTTCCACCAAATATTGAATGAGGCCTGCGATATACCTGCTTCAACAAAATACTGATTAAGGGGTTTGATATACCTGCTTCCACCAAATATTGATTAAGGCCTGCATTATACCTGCTTCCACAAAATAGCTATTAAGGGGTTTAATATACCTGTTTCCACCAAATATTGATTGGGGCCTGCAATATATCTGCTTCCACAAAATAGCTATTAAGGGGTTAAATATACCTGTTTCCATCAAATATTGATTAAGGGGTGTGATATACCTGCTTCCACAAAATACTGATTAAGGAGTTTGATATACCTGCTTCCACAAAATAGCTATTAAGGGGTTCAATATACGTGTTTCCACCAATTATTGATTGAGTGGTGCGATATTCCTGCTTCCACAAAATACTAATTAAGGGGTTCGATATACCTGCTTCTACAAAATACTGATTAAGGGGTTTGATATACCTGCTTCCACAAAATACTGATTATGGGTTTTAATGCCTGCTTCCACCAAATATTGATTGAGGCCTGCGATATACCTGCTTCCACAAAATACTGATTAAGGGGTTTGATATACCTGCTTCCACAAAATATTGATTGAGGGGTGCGATATACCTGCTTTAACAAAATACTCATTAAGGGGATTGATATACCTCCTTCCACCAAATATTGATTGAGGCCTGCGATATACCTGTTTCCATCAAATATTGATTGAGGCCTATGATATACCTGCTTCCACAAAATACTGATTAAGGGGTTTGATATGCCTGCTTCCACCAAATATTGATTGAGGCCTGCGATATACCTGTTTCCAAAAAATACTGATTAAGGGGTTTGATATACCTGCTTCCACAAAATACTGATTGAGGGCTGCGATATACCTGCTTCCACAAAATACTAATTAAGGGGTTCCATACACCTGTTTCTACTAAATATTGATTGAGGCCTGCGATATACCTGTTTCCAAAAAATACTGATTAAGGGGTTTGATATACCTGCTTCCACAAAATACTGATTGAGGGCTGCGATATACCTGCTTCCACAAAATACTGATTAAGGGGTTCCATACACCTGTTTCCACCTAATATTGATTGAGGCCTGAGATATACCGACTTCCACAAAATACTGATTAAGGGGTTTCATATAACTGCTTCTACAAAATACTGATTAAGGGGTTTTTATATAACTGCTTTCACAAAATACTGATCAAGGGGTTCTATATAACTGTTTCTACCAAATATTGATTCAAGGGTGCGATATACCTGCTTCCACAAACTACTGATTAAGGGGTTTGATATACCTGTTACTACCAAATATTGATTGAGGCCTGCGAAATACGAGCTTCCACAAAATACTGATTAAGGGATTTTAAATGCCTGCTTCCACAAAATACTGATTTAGGGCTGCGATATAACTGCACCCGCAAAATACTGATTAAGGGGTTCGATATACCTGTTTCTATCAAATATTGATTGAGGCCTATGATATACCTGCTTGCACAAAATACTGATTGAGGGGTTTGATATGCCTGCTTCCACCAAATATTGATTGAGGCCTGCGATAAACCTTCTTCCACAAAATACTGATTAAGGGGTTTGATATACCTGCTTCCACAAAATACTAATTAAGGGGTTTGATATACCTGCTTCTGTAAAATACTGATTAAGGGGTTTGATATACCTGCTTCCACCAAATATTGATTGAGGCCTACATTATACCTGCTTCCACAAAATAGCTATTAAGGGGTTAAATATACCTGTTTCCATCAAATATTGATTGAGGGGTGCGATATACCTGCTTCCACAAAATATTGATTAAGGGTTTTGATATACCTGCTTCCACCAAACATTGATTGAGGCCTGCGATATACCTGCTTCCACCAAATACTGATTAAGGAGTTTTAATGTCTGCTTCCACCAAATATTGATTGAGGCCTGCGATATACCTGCTTCCACAAAATACTGATTAAGGGGTTTGATATACCTGCTTCCACCAAATACTGATTGAGGCCTGCGATATACCTGCTTCCACAAAATATTGATTAAGGGGTTTGATATACCTGTTTCTACAAAATACTAATTAAGGGGATTAATATACCTCCTTCCACCAAATATTGATTGAGGCCTGCGATATACCTGTTTCCATCAAATATTGATTGAGGCCTATGATATACCTGCTTCCAGAAAATTCTGATTAAGGGGTTTGATATGTCTGCTTCCACTAAATAATGATTGAGGCCTGCGATATACCTGTTTCCAAAAAATACTGATTAAGGGGTTCGATATACCTGCTTCCACAAAATACTGATAGAGGGGTTCCATACACCTGTTTCTACTAAATATTGATTGAGGCTTGCGATATACCTGCTTCCACAAAATACTGATTAAGTGCCTCGATATACCTGTTTCAACAAATTTTGATTGAGGGGTGCAATATACCTGCTTCCACAAAATAGTGATTATGGGTTTTGATATACCTGCTTCCACAAAATACTGATTGAGGGCTGCGATATACCTGCTTCCACAAAATACTGATTAAGGGGTTCGATATACCTGTTTTTACCAAATATTGATTTAGGACTGCAATATACCTGCTTCCACAAAATAGTGATTATGGGTTTTGATATACCAGTTTTCACCAAATATTGATTGAGGGGTGCGATATACCTGCTTTAACAAAATACTGATTAAGGGGTTTGATATACCTGCTTCCACCAAATATTGATTAAGGCCTGCAATATACTGGCTTCCACAAATTACTGATTTATGGGGTTCGATATATCTGTTTATACCAAATCTTGATTGGGGGGTGCGATATACCTTCTTCCACAAAATACTGATTAAGGGGTTTGATATACCTGCCTCCATAAAATACTGATTAAGGGGTTTGATATACCTGCTTCCACAAAATACTGATTGAGGGCTGCGATATACCTGCTTCCACAAAATACTGATTAAAGGGTTTGATATATCTGCTTCTACCAAATATTGATTGATGGCTGCGATATACCTGTTTCCACAAAATACTGATTAAGGGGTTCAATATACCTGTTTCCACCAAATATTGATTGAGTGGTGCGACATACCTGCTTCCACAAAATACTGATTAAGGGGTTTGATATAGCTGCTTCCACAAAATACTTATTGAGGGCTGCGATATACCTGCTTCCACAAAATACAGATGAAGGGGTTCGAGATACCTATTTCCACCAAATATTGATTGAGGGGTGCGATATACCTGCTTTCACAAAATACTGATTAAGGGGTTTGATATACCTGCTTCCACCAAATATTGATTGAGGTCTGCGATATACCTGCTTCCACAAAATTCTGATTAAGGGGTTTGATATACCTGTTTCCATCAAATATTGATTGAGGCCTATGATATACCTGCTTCCACAAAATACTGATTAAGGGGTTTGATATGCCTGCTTCATCCAAATATTGATTGAGGGCTGTGATATTCCTGCTTCCACAAAATATTGATTAAGGGGTCAGATATACCTGTTTCTACCAAATATTGATTGAGGCCTGCGATATACCTGCTTACACAAAATACAAATGAAGGGGTTCGATATACCTGTTTCCACCAAATATTAATTGAGGGGTGCGATATACCTGCTTCCACAAAATACTGATTAAGAGGTTTGATATACCTGCTTCCACCAAATATTGATTGAGGCCTGCGATATACCTGCTTCCACAAAATTCTGATTAAGGGAATTGATATACCTGTTTCCATCAAATATTGATTGAGGCCTATGATATACCTGCTTTCACAAAATACTGATTAAGGGGTTTGATATGCCTGCTTCCACCAAATATTGATTGAGGCCTGCGATATTCCTGCTTCCACAAAATACTGATTAAGGGGTTTGATATACCTGCTTCCACAAAATACTGATTAAGGGGTTTGATATACCTTCTTTCACAAAATAATGATTAATGAGTTTGATATGCCTGCCTCCACCAATTATTGATTGAGGCCTGCGATTTACCTGTTTCCAGAAAATGCTGATTAAGGGGTTTGATATACCTGTTTCCACCAAATGTTGATTGAGGCCTGCGATATACCTGCTTCCACAAAATACTTATTAAGGGGTTCGATATACATGTTTTCACCCAATTTTTTTTGAATCCTGCGATATTCCTGCTTCCACAAAATACTGATTAAGGGGTTTGATATATCTGCTTCCACCAAATATTGATTGATGTCTGCAATATACCTGATTCCACAAAATACTGATTAATGAGTTTGATATGCCTGCTTCCACCAATTATTGATTGAGGCCTGCGATATACCTGTTTCCATAAAATGCTGATTAAGGGGTATTGAATGGTGCGATATACCTGCTTCCCCAAAATACTGATTAAGGAGTTTGATATACCTCCTTCCACAAAATACTGATTAAAGGGTTTGATATACCTGCTTCCACAAAATACTTATTGAAGGCTACGATATACCTGCTTCCAAAAATACAGATTAAGTGGTTTGATATACATGCTTCCACAAAATACTGATTGAGGGTTGCAATATACCTGCTTCCACAAAATACTGATTAAGGGGTTTGATATTCCTCCTTCCACAAAATACTGATTAAGGGGTTCGATATACCTGTTTCCATCAAATATTAATTGAGGCCTGCGATATACTGGCTTCCACAAAATACTGATTAAGGGGTTTCATATAACTGCTTCTACAAAATACTGATTAAGGGTTTTATATATAACTGCTTCCACAAAATACTGATCAAGGGGTTCTATATAACTGTTTCTACCAAATATTGATTGAAGGGTGCGATATACCTGCTTCCACAAACTATTAATTAAGGGGTTTTATATACCTGTTTCTACCAAATATTGATTGAGGCCTGCGAAATACGTGCTTCCACAAAATACTGATTAAGGGATTTTAAATACCTGCTTCCACAAAATACTGATTTAGGGCTGTGATATAAATGCTTCCACAAAATACAGATTAAGGGGTTCGATTTACCTGTTTCCATGAAATATTGATTGAGGCCTATGATATACCTGCTTCCACAAAATACTGATTAAGGGGTTTGATATGCCTGCTTCCACCAAATATTTTTTTTTTTTAAATATACTTTTTATTAAAATAGAAATATCAATTCCAGATTAACGAAGTACATACAGTTGTCCAAACATTGTTTAGCATGACATAGCGTATGGTTACAACAACCGATTAAATGTCAATTTACATTTATGCAATACTTAGTGACCTATATCAGTTTTACATATCAAACAGAAGCGTACAAAACTTGTCACCTAAATGTCACATTCTTTTATGTTACAGACAACCATTTTGCAGATCATTATGAAGATATATCCATCCATTTTTTAAATTTTTCCCTCTTTGACCCTAAACTAAAACTTAAACTCCCCCCCCCCCCTCCAACTTCTTCAGGTCCACTGTATATACCTATATCTCTTCTAATGTAATATTTATTACGTCGCTTATTCCTCCCTAGTCTACTTGCATCTTCCCTAGGGTGTTCTGTAGCTTCCTTTTCAAGTACCACTCTGAGCCTGTGAATGGATACATCGTTTCTAGTATTTCAGCACTGCTTAATGCGACTTTTATAAATGGTTCCCATCTGGTGAAGAAAACCTCCACCCATTTTCCCTTGAGATGTTCTGCTTCTGCTCTCTCAAGCAGAAAACAAGACTTAGGCTGAGTTCACACGGGCGAGATTTCCGCGCGGGTGCAATGCGGTAGGTGAACGTATTGCACCCGCACTGAATCCGGCACCATTCATTTCAATGGATCTGTGTACATGAGCGTTTTTTTTCACGCATCACTTCTGCAATGCTTTAAAATCGCAGCATGTTCTATATTCTGCGTTTGTAACGCAGGACAGGCCCCATAGAAGTGAATGGGGCTGCGTGAAAAACGCACTGCATCCGCAAGCAAGTGCGGGTGCGATGCGTTTTTCACTGATGGTTGCTAAGAGATGTTGTTTGTAAACCTTCAGTTTTTTATCACGCGCGTGAAAAACGCATCAAAACGCATTGCACCCGCGCGGAAAAAACTGAACAACTAAACGCAATCGCAGACAAAACTGACTGAACTTGCTTGCAAAATAGTGCGAGTTTCACTGAACGCACCCTGAACGCATCCTGAGCCAATCCGTCACGCCCGTGTGAACCCAGCCTTAGTTTGTGTGAAAACTTCTTCCATTGATGGAGTTGTAGCTTGAAGCCAATTCTTGAAAAGACATCTTTTAGCTGCTAACAGCAACAAGTGCACCAATGGAATTACCCTTTGCCCCCCGGGTGCCACCTGGAACAGCAACAACTCCGGTGTCATTGGAATTTTTATTTTCAGGTAAAACTTAATTTGAGAAACAATCTCAGTCCAGAATTTGTTAGTCTCTTTACAAGACCAAACCCCATGAAATAGGTCTGTACCATTTTCGTGACATTTTGGACATGCAGTGATCCTGTCCATTTGGGACACCCGAGGAGCAAAACGAAAACCATAGATAGCTTTATGTGCCATCCTAAAATATGTCTCTCTCCATCCCTCATTTGGTGTCACCTTCCTAACTACCTCCCAGCCTTTTAGAATAGTTTGTTTTATGTCTATCAATGGGAATTCCTTTTTCCATTGTGAGAATATTTTCTCCGCCACTTGCCTCTGTTTCATATCTCTTAAGCCTCCATATAGCTCCGCCATTGATTTTTTCCTAACTCCCTGCCCAATGAGTAAATCAAAATCTTTCAGGCCCATTTCCCTGTTTAAGTTTATAGCCCTTTTAGTTAAGAAATCTTTAATTTGTGTATATGCCAACGGATGTTGATTACGCAGCGTTGGGAATCTCGCAGCAAATTCCTCCTGATTGAGGTATCTTCCCATTTGTACCTCCCATAGGTCCCCTATTTTGCCTATCCCTAGCTCCCTCCATTTCTGAAAATGTTTAGCTTCATTTCCTGCCGGGAATTCTGGATGGCCCCACAAACTCATGTACCTGGATACATTAAATGGCAGGGAATATAGCTTACGAATTTCTTTCCAACTCGCCACTGTGTCTTTCAACAAAAGGCTCCCTTTGATCTCGGCCGGCAGGGCACTGAATTTAGTATGTAACAAAGCTGTTAGCGACCAGGGTGCTACCAAATGTATCTCCAGCTTGGTGTTAGTATAAAACTGTGTGCCAAATACCCAGTCCAAGCTATGCCTTAGAAGCCCCGCCAGATTATATGCTCTTATGTCTGGAAAGTTTAACCCCCCTAAATTTTTTGGTAGCTGCAATTTTGCCAGCGAGATTCTACATTTTTTCCCTCTCCACAGGAATGTTCTAAACGCTTTTTCTAGGGTTTCTATATCTTTATGCTTTAGTAGTATGGGTATTGTTTGTATGGGATAAAGAAGTTGTGCTACACTTATCATCTTCAGCAGCTGACATCTCCCACCCATGGACAATGGCAGCAATGCCCACCTTTCAATATCTGCAAGAATCTTTTTGATTAATGGTGGATAGTTCAAATAGTATAGGGATTCCGGTGTATTCCCTACATGTATTCCCAAGTATTTGATCGAGAAGCTAGCTACCTGTAGGGGAAATCTAAGTACCTTCGATTTAGCCAACTTCGCTTGGGGACCTATGAACAATATTTCTGACTTATCTGTATTTACTTTAAATCCCGAAAACGAGCCGAACGCCTCCAGCGTTTCCAGTAAATTGCCTATGTCTCTATGCGGATTTTCCAAAAATACTAATAGGTCGTCGGCAAAGAGTGCATGCTTAATTACCTTTTTCCCAAGCTTCCCAATTTTGATCCCCTCCAATTTAGTATCCTTCTCAATCTTTCTCGACAAAGGCTCTAATGCCAAATTAAAAAGGAGGGGAGATAATGGGCATCCCTGCCTTGTGCCCCTTCCCAATTGTATGGGACTAGATAAAAATCCTGGTGTAGCCACCCTAGCCTGAGGACTGGAATAAATGCCCCTCAAAAAACTCCTAAACGGTCCCTCAAAACCCATTTCATCTAACACCTCTCCCATCCATCCCCAGTCCACGTTATCAAACGCTTTTTCTGCATCTATGGATATAATGGCTGGGAATGAATGGGAGGATGGCCTAAGCTTCACTTCATCCAGCGCCAATAACACTTTTCTTACGTTCATCACTGCCGATCTTCCTTGAACAAAGCCCACCTGAGCAGATGAAATCAATCTGGGTAATAGTCCCGAGAGCCTGTCAGGTAGTATCTTAGAGATAATTTTTAAATCGACATTGATGAGGGAGATCGGCCTGTATGAGGCTGGGTCTAGGGGGTCCCTGCCAGGCTTCGGTAGGACCATAATGTGAGCTGTGTTAGTTAGTGCCGGGACTGGATTTCCCTTCATATAGCCTAAGTAAATCTGGGAGAGGATTGGTGCTGTGTCTTGGGCTATGATTTTATAAAATTCCCCACTAAACCCATCCGGTCCTGGCGCCTTCTCTAGGGGTACATTTTTTATATATGTGACTATTGTTTCTACAGAAATTGGAGCATTTAGCATTTCTTTTTCTTCTATTGTTAGTTTAGACAAGCGGACGTCTTTTAACCATTTCCTCCCTTCTTGAATCTGGGGCGGGTTTGCTGTATATAGGTCACCATAGAAACCTTCCAATATTTTATTTATTTCGCCTCGGTGTGAGGTCTTTATCCCATTTTTCCCCTTAAGGGAGTGAATCGTGGAAACCATCCTACGCCCCTTTGCCAGTCTCGCTAGAAGTCTGCCTGCCTTATTACCATAACGGTACAGATGAGCCTCCCATCTTGTTGTTGCATAGCTGTCCCATTTTTTAAGCCAAGCCTCATATTCTGATTTAGCATTTTGCCAAGATTCCCGCGAAACATTAGTGAGTGTGGTTTGAAACAGGGTATAGGCCCTTCTAAGGTTGTTACTCAGCTGGCTTAGCTTCTCTTTTATCTTTTTATGTTTGCCAAACATGTATGCCATAATTCGTCCCCTGATTACTGCTTTCCCCGCGTCCCACAATGTTTGATGGCTTTCTATGTTCCTGTTCTCTTGCTCGTACTCTAACCACCAGCCTCTCAGGAAGCTAGTAAATTCCTCATTTTTATATAAAGCTGATGGGAACCTCCATAAGAAGTCGGTTCCTAGAGGGAATCTCCCTCCTCAAGATGACAGACACCGGCGAATGGTCCGATATTACCATGTCTTCTATGTGTGGATCTGATAAGTGCCGTGATTCTGATTTATCACACAATATATAATCTAATCTCGACCACGACTGATGAGCGTGCGAGTAGTGCGTGTATTCCCGTCCCTCAGGATTTCGGGCCCTCCACATGTCCATCATTCCTGCGTCCTCAATGAATTGTGCTAACCTAACATCAGCAGATTTTTATTTTTTTCCCTCTTTCTCAGGACCTCTCCTTCTATCCTCCTTTTCATCTAGCACCGCGTTCATATCTCCTGCTACTATCTTCATTTTTATTAATTCGGCCGAAACATCTCTGGTGAGTGCGTTAAAAAAACCTCGGTCATACTCATTAGGCCCGTAAACGTTATAAATACTAATAGTTTTTTCGCCATCTGCTAGATTTAGCCTGGAGATTCTACCTTGTTGGTCATGTGTGTGACCTATTACTTTATATGGGAGTCCCCTTTTTAACAGTGTAATCACTCCCGCTTTCTTACCTATGGCTCCTGATCCATATACCTCTCCCACCCATAACTTTTTCATTCGATCTAGCTCTTCTTCTGGAAGATGAGTTTCTTGCAATAAGGCAATATCTGCCCCCATTTTTTTTAAAAACTTCAAAATCATCCTACGCTTTTTCGGCGACCGAAGCCCCTTAACATTCCAGGAGACAATTTTGATGTGGCTATCCATTAGAATTTCTTTCCTTGGTTAATTGCCTTTGTAGACCTGTGTTAATGAACTGGATCCCTCCCTTCCCTAAAACTAACATCTCAAAATGCATAACCCATGTAACACTCCAGGGTAAATCAGAACCCTTGCTTAACTTTCCCATCAGCATTCAAGCTTTGGCCTCACTTTTTTCCAACAAAAGTGAAAAGGAAAAGAAAACTCCTTCTTGCGTTCCCCTTGACACCTATGCGATCTAAGTATACATCAACCTTAATAGCGTGTGTCACCTTTAACAGTAAAATGACAATTCGATTAACAGCCTCAGAACTAGTCACAACCATATGCACAGACAGTTCCTGAAAATGCAAGTCATTATGTTAGATAAACAACACTTGTACCAACAATCGGTATACTTATCATGACTTCACATGTATAGATAGTCTATCAACTGATTAGTCCGCAGCCATTTCTCCTCGGGACATTTTCTTCACCGCACCGGACCCTTGCCATGGCTGATTTCTGTCTTCTCTTGACGTTGCCTGATCCACGTCGTGGTAAGCAATCGCTGGTACTGACCGTCTATTTGTGAATACTCCTTGAAGCGCGTTTTCTGCCTCCTCCGGATCTGTATAAGATTCCATCTTATTGTTAGGGAAGAAAACCCTCAGCGTTGCGGGATATAGCAGAGAGAATCTTGTTTGATTCTTGAATAGCGCGGAACATATTGGAGCAAAGGCCCTTCTTCTTTTGGATACTTCCGCCGAGAAATCTCCGAAAAGTAGTACCCGATGTCCTCTTATTTCAATGGCCTTTCCAGCTTGCTTGAACGCCCTTAATATGGCGGCTTTGTCGGCATAATTTAGGTATTTGGCAATCACCTGTCTTGACCTGATTTTAGATTTTGGCACATTTATATTTTTTGCGCTTCTCTCTAGCACCTGCTGTGGGTTATAAGGGCCTATCCTGTGTGCCCTTTCGACCTTGCAATCAGCACCTATGCCTAGTGCCTCTGGTATTTCTTTAGCACATATTATTTCTAAGTCTTTCGCCATTATCATTTCCGGGAGGCCTATTATCCGCAGGTTGCTCCTACGGGAGCGGTTTTCTAAGTCATCCACTTTGTCCCATAGATTGGCATTCTCCCTCAGGGCTCTCTTAAGTTGTTTGCGTACCTCTTCATATTCCCCCTCCATCTCAGCCATTCTTGTTTCCAGCGACTCCAGCCTCGAGTCATGTTGTACCACCTCCGCTTTCAACTCATTAAAGGAGGCTACCACTGTGGCTGTTAAAGCTTCCTGTAAATCAGGTGCGATTCTTGCCGCTACTTCTATCGCTAAGAATTTGTAGTCTATGACTAACTTCTCCTCTGTGGCAATAAATGACTCACTGGCTCCTTCACTTTCCTTTCGGTCCGGCTGCGACATCTCCGGAGCTTCGTCCTCAGGTGACAGCGCCATCTTTATCTCGGTTGGCGCCTTTCCAGGCTTTGCTGTGTTCTTTTTAGATTTGCTCCCCATTTGCACCACGTATCGGTCCATCCACTAGGACTGTATTCAAGTCGGCCCACTCTCACCCACTCCGTGCCTTTTTTTTAAGTTGTTTACAGGGGATTTATATGGGAATCTGTGTCCTCTGGTGCGGAGCTCTCAGTTCGCGCTTCTCACCATGCTGGCGCCGGAACCGGAAGCCTCCACCAAATATTGATTGAGGCCTGCGATATACCTTCTTCCACAAAATACTGATTAAGGGGTTTGATATGCCTGCTTCCACCAAATATTGATTGAGGCCTGCGATAAACCTTCTTCCACAAAATGCTGATTAAGGGGTTTGATATACCTGCTTCCGCAAAAAACTAATTAAGGGGCTTGATATACCTGCTTCTGCATAATACTGATTAATGGGTTTGATATACCTGTTTCCACCAAATGTTGATTGAGGCCTGCGATATAGCTGCTTCCACAAAATACTGATTAAGGGGTTCGATATACCTGTTTTCACCAAATTTTGATTGAGTCCTGCGATATACCTGCTTCCACAAAATACTGATTAAGGGGTTTGATATATCTGCTTCTACCAAATATTGATTGATGGCTGCGATATACCTGTTTCCACAAAATACTGATTAAGGGGTTCGATATACCTGTTTCTATCAAATATTGACTGCGGCCAGCGATATACCTGCTTACACAAAATACCGATTAAGGGGTTCAATATACCTGTTTCCACCAAATATTGATTGAGTGGTGCGACATACCTGCTTCCACAAAATACTGATTAAGGGGTTTGATATAGCTGCTTCCACAAAATACTTATTGAGGGCTGCGATATACCTGTTTCCACAAAATAATGATTATGGGGTTTAATATACCTATTTCTACCAAATATTGATTGAGGCCTGCGAAATACCTGCTTATACAAAATACAGATGAAGGGGTTCGATATACCTATTTCGACCAAATATTGATTGAGGGGTGCGATATACCTGCTTCCACAAAATACTGATTAAGGGGTTTGATATACCTGCTTCCACCAAATATTGATTGAGGTCTGCGATATACCTGCTTCCACAAAATTCTGATTAAGGGGTTTGATATACCTGTTTCCATCAAATATTGATTGAGGCCTATGATATACCTGCTTCCACAAAATACTGATTAAGGGGTTTGATATGCCTGCTTCATCCAAATATTGATTGAGGGCTGCGATATTCCTGCTTCCACAAAATATTGATTAAGGGGTCCGATATACCTGTTTCCACCAAATATTAATTTAGGGGTGCGATATACCTGCTTCCACAAAATACTGATTAAGAGGTTTGATATACCTGCTTCTACCAAATATTAATTGAGGCCTGCGATATACCTGCTTCCACAAAATTCTGATTAAGGGGTTTGATATACCTGTTTCCATCAAATATTGATTGAGGCCTATGATATACCTGCTTTCACAAAATACTGATTAAGGGGTTTGATATGCCTGCTTCCACAAAATACTGATTAAGGGGTTTGATATACCTGCTTCCACAAAATACTGATTAAGGGGTTTGATATACCTGCTTTCACAAAATACTGATTAATGAGTTTGATATGCCTGCCTCCACCAATTATTGATTGAGGCCTGCGATATTCCTGCTTCCACAAAATACTGATTAAGGGGTTTGATATACCTGCTTCCACAAAATACTGATTAAGGGGTTTGATATACCTGCTTTCACAAAATACTGATTAATGAGTTTGATATGCCTGCCTCCACCAATTATTGATTGAGGCCTGCGATTTACCTGTTTCCAGAAAATGCTGATTAAGGGGTTTGATATACCTGTTTCCACCAAATATTGATTGAGGCCTGCGATATAACTGCTTCCACAAAATACTTATTAAGGGGTTCGATATACATGTTTTCACCAATTTTT
Organism: Bufo bufo; assembly: GCF_905171765.1. Taxonomy (NCBI): domain Eukaryota; kingdom Metazoa; phylum Chordata; class Amphibia; order Anura; family Bufonidae; genus Bufo; species Bufo bufo. The sequence goes on along the minus strand of NC_053394.1, from coordinate 131,249,560 downwards.
TTTGAATCCTGCGATATTCCTGCTTCCACAAAATACTGATTAAGGGGTTTGATATATCTGCTTCCACCAAATATTGATTGATGTCTGCAATATACCTGATTCTACAAAATACTGATTAATGAGTTTGATATGCCTGCTTCCACCAATTATTGATTGAGGCCTGCGATATACCTGTTTCCATAAAATGCTGATTAAGGGGTATTGAATGGTGCGATATACCTGCTTCCCCAAAATACTGATTAAGGAGTTTGATATACCTCCTTCCACAAAATACTGATTAAGGGGTTTGATATACCTGCTTCCACAAAATACTTATTGAAGGCTACGATATACCTGCTTCCAAAAATACAGATTAAGTGGTTTGATATACCTGCTTCCACAAAATACTGATTGAGGGCTGCAATATACCTGCTTCCACAAAATACTGATTAAGGGGTTTGATATTCCTCCTTCCACAAAATACTGATTAAAGGGTTCGATATACCTGTTTCCACCAAATATTAATTGAGGCCTGCGATATACTGGCTTCCACAAAATACTGATTAAGGGGTTTCATATAACTGCTTCTACAAAATACTGATTAAGGGTTTTATATATAACTGCTTCCACAAAATACTGATCAAGGGGTTCTATATAACTGTTTCTACCAAATATTGATTGAAGGGTGCGATATACCTGCTTCCACAAACTACTAATTAAGGGGTTTTATATACCTGCTTCTACCAAATATTGATTGAGGCCTGCGAAATACGTGCTTCCACAAAATACTGATTAAGGGATTTTAAATACCTGCTTCCACAAAATACTGATTTAGGGCTGTGATATAAATGCTTCCACAAAATACAGATTAAGGGGTTCGATTTACCTGTTTCCATGAAATATTGATTGAGGCCTATGATTTACCTGCTTCCACAAAATACTGATTAAGGGGTTTGATATGCCTGCTTCCACCAAATATTGATTGAGGCCTGCGATATACCTTCTTCCACAAAATACTGATTATAGGGTTTTATATACTTGCTTCCGCAAAAAACTAATTAAGGGGTTTGATATACCTGCTTCTGCATAATACTGATTAATGGGTTTGATATACCTACTTCCACCAAATATTGATTGAGGCCTGCGATATACCTGCTTCCACAAAATACTGATTAAGGGGTTCGATATACCTGTTTTCACCAAATTTTGATGGAGTCCTGCGATATACCTGCTTCCACAAAATACTGATTAAGGGGTTTGATATATCTGCTTCCACCAAATATTGATTGATGTCTGCAATATACCTGCTTCCACAAAATACTGATTAAGGAGTTTGATATACCTGTTTCCACCAAATATTGATTGAGGCCTGCGATATACCGGATTCCACAAAATACTGATTAAGGGGTTTCATATAACTGTTTCCACAAAATACTGATTAAGGGTTTTGTATATAACTTCTACCACAAAATACTGATTAAGGGTTTCTATATACTGTAACTGTTTCTACCAAATATTTATTGAGGGGTGCAATATACCTGCTTCCACAAAATAGTGATTATGGGGTTTGATATACCTGCTTCCACAAAATACTGATTGAGGGCTGCGATATACCTGCTTCCACAAAATACTGATTAAGGGGTTTGATATGCCTGCTTTCACCAAATATTGATTGAGGCCTGCGATATACATGTCACGCCCATGGTTATGGTCGTGACTGCTTGGGAGCCACATGCAGTTGCCCGCGGTCTGGGTGTTGTGTCAACCGCAGCTGGGGGCACTTAGTTGTTTGCCTCAAGTGCGGTTGCCGCGGACAACAGGTATACGTGCGGTTGCCTTTGGTTTGGTGTGTCTGTTTGTGTTCACTTTCCTTGTTTGGTGTGCACTGTGTCATTTCCCTTCACTGGTGGCTGTCCTTGGCAGCGTGTGGTGTGTTACATGTGGTGGCAGTGTCTCGGCCTTCTGGCTGTTTCCCAAGACATAGTTGCCACGCATGTCGTTGCCTGCGGTTACAGCTGCAGTGTAAGGTTTGTTTGGACATTTCTCCTTTAAGTGGCAGTCTTTCAGTGCCTGGTGTAGGAAGGGTTAACTTCCTTCTTTGTGTGTGTACACTGGGTGTGTCTGTGTGTGGGTGTGGCCACTTTGGGCTATAAAGCCTCAGTAATGACCTGTAGTCTGAGGGGTACTCCAGCCTTGTTTGTAAGCTGGAGTCATCCTCCTGGTTATTACCATCTGTCAATGAGGGCCACCTTTGTGGTCATAAGTTTTTACGTGATGTCAAATGTTTATATGTGATGTTAACTTGAGGTTGTTTTCCTTTCATGTTTAATGCAGCTATGGATCTGGGTTCCTGTGTGTGTATGTGTGTTTGCTGTGTCCATTTATTTATAGTGTGGACATCAGCTGTGAGCACGGGATCCAGTCAGCAAGGCTGTGGCAGGTAGGTGTGAACTAGTGTAGTTCTCCTGCCATATCCATAGGCTGTTCTTGTTCCTATCCCCTTGCAGCTTGGCCACTTTAGACTCCTGTTTCTCCACGTCCAGGAGGAACGGGCTGTCTACTCAGCTCCTAGCTCAGGGATCTGCGGAGGGTTAGTAGGGATCCGAGGTTCCGGAGCATGAGCCCTCCTACCATCATGGTCGGCTCATGCAGCTAGGAGTCTGGGTCAGATTAGGGATGCGATAGGAGGTGACCTGCTCCCTAATTCTGTGGTCCTGGCCAAGTAGCGACCTACCATCTCCTGGCATCGAACGGGTGAGGGTTTCCCCCATCCTCAGCCGTGACAATACATTCTTCCACAAAATACTGATTAAGGGGTTTGATATACCTGCTTCCGCAAAATACTGATAAAGGGGTTTGATATGCCTGCTTCCACCAAATATTGATTGAGGCCTGCGATATACCTGCTTCCAAAAAATGCTGATTAAGGGGTTTGATATATCTGATTCCACAAAATACGAACTGAGGGCTGCGATATACCTGCTTCCACAAAATACTGATTAAGGGGTTCGATATACCTGTTTCTACTAAATTATGATTGAGGCCTGCGATATACCTGCTTCCACAATATACCGATTAAGGGGTTCGATATACCTGTTGGTTTCCACCAAATACTGCTCTTCTCTAGGGACTTAGGCACAGGGTCATTTTGAAAATGTCAGGCAGAGAAAGAGGCAGGCTGTTCCGCAGGGGTGGTAGGACTCGGGCAGGTGCACCAGGCCGGAGCCTAAGTGGGAAGTTGGAGAAGGCACGTGCGATTACTTCAAACGGTGCACCAGAGTTGGTTGAGTGGCTCACTTAGCCTTCTGCTTCTGCACCCTCCTCATCCTCTGTATCTGCACCCTCCTCACTCTGCTGTGTGCACCACCAAATACACCACCACAACCACCACCACCATAGCCCCTCCACTCGAGTCAGAAGAATTATTTTCCCATCCACTCCCAGACGTTACCGATGCACAGCCATTCTTGACATCGGATAAAGAAGAGGAGGCAGCAACGAACGCCACCCAGCGGTCTGGTGAAAGTACCCAGATCAGCCAAAGGAGGGAGTTCCCCGCTGTTGCTGCCTACTCCGAGATCTCAAATGTCAGTGGTGGTGAGGGTGACGACGATGACAAGTCGATGGACGTCATGTGGTTGTCCACAAGAGAGGAAGAGGAGGGGAATTCAGAAGGAGAGACAGAGCAGCAGAGAGGGAGGAGAAGGAGGAGAAGCAAGCAGAACTTACATTGCATAGGAGGCAAAAATCACACTGCAAATGTATCTGGAGTGAGCCATCCACTATGCCCGGTCACTTCTGGCGCTCCCAGGACGCCGGCACATGGCTCCAGAGTGAGGGCTTTTTTTAACATGTCAGCTGCTCACAATAGTGTTGCCATCTGCTGCCTATGCTGTCAACGAATAAGTTGCGGTAAGCCCAACACTCACCTAGGGACGACCGCTTTAAAAAGGCACCTGGCCTCCCATCACCGAGCCCAGTGGGAGCAACGCCGTCAGAACCCACAAAGCCTCACTCCCGGCGTTCCACGTCCTGCCTCTTCTCCTTCTCCTCCCATTTGTCCTCCACTCCACCTTCCACCGTGCCGCCGTCGCGTTCATCTGGCAGAAGGCAGGCTTCCGTGGCCCAAATGTTCGAGCGTAAAAAGTTTATGACGCCGGATAACTCTCTTGCCCAACGGCTGAATGCTGGCTTGTCGGAACTGCTAGCCCACCAACTACTGCCATATAAACTGGTGAACTCAGGGGCCTTTAGAAAATTTGTGGCCATTGGCACACCGCAATGGAAGGTCCCCGGAAGGAAATATTTCTCCCAGAAGGGCATCCCAGAGCTATATGGCCACGTTCAGCGGCAAGTGAATATATCTCTGGCACACAGTGTTGGTGCCAAGATACATCTGACCACAGACATGTGGTGTAGCAAACACGGGCAGGGAAGGTACATAACTTTTACTGCCCACTGGGTGAGCCTTCTGACGGCTGTCAAGCATGTAACCCCGTGGCTCCCATGTGGATTTGGTGTTAACGCCATGGATTGCAAGCAGGCTTGCCTCTACTTCTCCTCCTACTCCATCATTTGTCTCATCCTCGACTGACTCCTCCTTTTCCACTGCTACCGCCTCTTCCGCTGCGCCCCCCAAGCTCCCCAGAACCTATTCGATGTCCCAAGTGAGACGTTGCCATGCTGTGCTGCGGCTGTTGTGCCTAGAATCCAAGAGCCACACCGATCCTGCACTGCTTTCAGCTCTGCGGTCACAGGCCGATCAGTGGCTAACCCCGCTCAATTTGACAGTTGATAAAGTGGTGTGCGACAACGGTGTCAATCTGCTGAGCATGCTAAAACAGGGCAAACTGACACATGTGCTGTGCATGGCACACACATCATGCAGCGATTTGTTGCCAAATACCCCGGGGCCCAGGACGTCTTGTGGCAGGCCAGGAAAATCTCTGGCCATTTTTTGCCCTCCTAAAGGTTATAGAGGGGTGTGGGGGTATAACACCCTGTAGCTGGTAATCCTGCAATAGTATATCCAAATATTTAGTTAACCACTAGAAGTGGTAATTGGAAAAAAGTGCTGGCTCAAAGAGAAACTAAATGGATTTTTCTCCTCAATACCATTACACCTTCAGGTTTGAGTGAGGGCAATAGCTTTGCCCCATTCATTTAGATCAGTCCCTCTTTTATTACTGGATGTGTTCTTCTTCTTTTTCTGTAGCCTTCCACATATTGGTGTGACATAGCATCTACGGTCCGGGTTCCGAACCAGCCGCTCACGTATGTTGATTTTAACAGTTTTTTTTATAGTAACATTGTTTTCTATTTTTTAACAGGTTATACACATATGGTATCTAGTACCTGCTGACTACGTATACGTTTCAGGTTATTTGGTTGGTGTACATATACCCGAATTTTGGAAGGGGATACAGGAGTAAGGACAAGAGATTATTGTTGGAGATACCCTCAGCTACTAAGGGAGTTCTCTTTGGACATCTATTTGGGGGACCATCTGTTGTTATTTTAACTTGTGATTTTTTAATTGGCACTCTTATATAGAATCATGAGATATACTGTATGTGCCTTCGAACCGTATGACGATTATGTGTTTTTACTTTATAATATATTTATCTTGGTCACTGCATGCCACTCTATTATCACTTTGCACTTGCACTTTACTTCACTTTTTTATTTTTATTTTTCACTTTTATTTTTGCGTTTTTACACCAGCACTTTATTTTTCATTTATTTATTATATGAAATGTTTAAAGGCTCTTCTAAGGTCATTATTATCTAATGTCTCTTATTGTATATAATTACTGTGTTTTATCAAATTCAGTATTTAGGGAAATATTTCTGTATTTATTATGCACTTAGCACTTTTATTGCGCTTTTTTAGCGCTATATGTGCATTTATTGTTTACGTCATTATAGCTATACTGTGATGTGGCTTTGCCGCTTAGTGTGTTCGATTACATTCAGGATAATATTATGTATTTATTATGCACTCAGCACTTTCATTGCGCTTATAAAGCACTATATTGTGTTATATTATTATAACTATATAGTCTTGTGGTTCTGTTGTCTGTTATAGATTTGTTATATCGCCAAAATCTTATCATGGATTATTCTGCCCCCTCTCTATTGCTAAATAGTTGTGCATAATATTAGATGTGGATGGTAGGGCTTTTGAGTTGCCGTGGTGAGATGGTGAGCTTATGGAATTGCCGGTTACCATGGTGAGATAGTAATCTGCATATTAGGAGGTGGCGTAGGATCACGTGATCGCGATTTTACTTGCGATCTCATTCTCTTTGCCTTGCGTGATGTATCCCTTTACCCGGCCTTAGCGGGTCATGTGATGGCTGACGTCATCCTCGCATTGTCTCGCGAGATGACGCGACCATCGTTGATTTGTCTAGTCTCTGTCAGGTCCCGCCCGGTGTACAACTATTGGTCCGTGCACAGCAAAAAGAGCAGGGTTTGATGGGGACTTTAAATTTTTCGGGGATCCCTGGTCGAACGGACGTTCAGCGCAGCAGGGGGGATCGTGACCGATAAGCGCACTCGCCTAGCTCACGACAGTGTGGACTACCTCACATTTCTAAAAATGAATGAGGCATGGATCTCAGAGGAATTCAACACCTGTGACGACCACGTGTAATTGAATTTCCTCATGCCAGCCCACACATATCTGCCACCACCCAAAACAAAGAATGGTCCTTGTCTTATGTATATACAGCGGCATAAAAGGCCTTTACTGTCAGGTGAATGCCTAATTTTTGGGGCCTGTACTCCAGTGGCCTGCAGTAGAATTTTTATCCAGTGACCGCCTAATGTACCTCCAGCCACATCATCACAAGTTCTTTTCTGTCAGGTGAATGCCTAATTTTTGGGGCCTGTACTGGCTGACAGTAAAATTTTTATCCAGTGACTTCCTAATGTACCTCCAGTCACATAATCACGAGTTCTTTTCTGTCAGGTGAGTGCCTAATTTTTGGGGCCTGTATTCCCGTGGCCTAAAATAAAAAATTTCTAGGCTCCAGTAGGGCACATTTTTGAGAGTTTCCCTTTAAGACCCATACAAATGGCCCCTGATTAAAATACATATTTTTTGTGGGAATTTTTGACAATGATCCCCCTCTGGCATGTCACTGTCCATGTTGTGGGACTATTTTTCAGGGTCGCCTGCCATTAAAGTCAATGGGGCACGCCGCGAACACGCGGTTCGCGAACATTTCGTTTGCGAACCGTCCCGGCCGATGTTCGTCCATCAATAGAGCTAACCCGTCTGGTGAACGCCGTAAAAAAAAAAAAAACGTGCCAAAAAATAAATTTTTTTGTCACATACATCACAAAAAGTGTAATACTAAACGATCAAAAAGTAGTATGTACCCCAAAATAGTACCAATCAACCCTAACTAAGACAATCGCCCAAAAAAATAAAAAAGATTTGGTTTTCTGAAAATGGAGACATAAAAACATGATTGTTTTTCTTTAAAAAATTGTGCGCTCTGCAGTGTTCCCATACAGCAGTTTACGACCACATATGGGTGTTTCTATAAACTGCAGAGTCAGAGTAATAAATATTGAGTTTTATTTGGCTGTTAATGCTTGGTGTGTTATAGGAAAAAAATGAATTAAAATGGAGAATCTGCCCAAAAAGTTAAATTTAAAAATGTAATCTCCTTTTTCCTTTAATTCTTGTGGAACGCCTAAAGGGTTAAAAAAAAGTTTGTAAAATCAGTTTTGAATAACTTGAGGGGTTTAGTTTCTACAATGGAGTCATTTATGAGTGTTTTCCACTTTGTAAGCCCCCACAAAGTGACTTTAGAATTGAAGTGGTCCTTATAAAAGTGGGTTTTAGAAATTTTCTTAAAAATTAAAAAATTTGCTTCTAAAATTCTAAGCCTTATAAGATCCTAAAAAATAAAATTACATTTACTGTTCCACCACATTGCTGAAATGCTGCCTCCTGCTAAGACATTTCAAATCAGCTGGTGGTGCTGGTTGTTGTGGCATCCTGACAAAGCTTTTCCACATTTCAGCCATGCTAACCCTCCCTTCTGAAGTACTGGCGGTGCCCCAGCTGCGTTGGCGACTTCTTCCTCCTCCTCTGCTTCGCCTTGTGCTTCCATTGAGCCCCGGTGTCAGGTGGGAATTAGCAGTGTGTCTACCAGCGTGCGCTTGTACTCACGCATCATCCGATCACGCTTCAGTGACGGAATTAAGGACAGCACGTTGTCCTTGTAGCAGGGATCCAGCAGGGTGGCCACCCAGTAAACAGCACTGGTTAGAATGTGAGCAACTTAGCAGTCGTTGTGCAGGCACTGCAGCATGTAGTTGCTTATATTTGCCAGGCTGCCCAGAGGCAACGACAAGCTGTCCTCTGTGGGAGGTGTGCAGCGTCCCACTACGTGTGTGTGGGCACTGCTTAAAAGAACTTTTTACTCGATTACAAGCACTAGGTTGTCATGTATATTTTTGCATTTGTGTATCTGCAAAATCCCTGTTAACAGGCCTATTAGGTGTAATTTATACATCCCACCACTAGATGGGGATAAAGTTCAGGTCCTATATATACCCTGGTCAGGCCTAGTGAGAGGGAGGAGATCAGATTAGAACAGATTAGTTCAGGTCAGTGGTTAGTGAAGATCAGTTCAGCTGAGACCACAGGTCAGTGTGAAGATTAGTGTGCATATTGACACTGAGAGAGTGAAAGGGTGCAGATCCAGCACTTCAGCTCTAAAGAAAAGTTTTAGTCCAGAAAGGGACAAGAGAAAAGGAAAGATTCAACTTCATCCAAAGGATAAAAGCCGGAAACCAGGCATAAAGGACCTTTGGGATATTTTAGGTGAAGGATACCACAGCCTCCGGCAACCTCACCAGAAATTCCACTGATGTTGAAGTAACCCACTGCTCCAAAACCACAAAACCTGACAAGCCTACAACAGTGGATTTGCAGAATTACATCTGTATCATCTAAAGACTGCATAATTGTACTGCTGCAACTGAAAGACCTCTAAAGTAAAAGTTGTGAGTTGCATCTAACCACTGTCTACCTCATTATTACTACCTATGGTTGTACCACCATTAACGGTACTGGCGTCACGACAAAAACCATCAAGGGACTCAGCCGCAACAAGCACCCTAAGCACCCCTAACATCAAGGGCACCTCAACCACCATCTTGGCTGATGCTTCCTACCACAGAGCGTGCCCCGGAGGATTTCGTGCTGTCCACCTCAACACTGTGCTGCCAGCCCAGGGAGGCTATTTGCTAACCGTTAGTAAACTGATGAACTGTGTGTTATATTATTTGGCCCCTCATTGGTCCACCGTGAACCTCACGTGTTCCCCCTGCGACTGGCTGGCTGCATAACCATTTTTTTGGCATCACGAACAGGATAATTAACCCTTGCGCCATATTTGAGAGACTGTCGCATGTGAATAAGCCCCTTTATTTGCTTAAGAGACTTTTGCTTATTGTGCGCTGTTTTGGGGTCCAGATTCTTGGGATTCTGGGAGCCCTATCCCGACGGATGTGTCTTCCTGCTCGGATCCCTACAATTAAGTAGGCCGTCTTATCCGTAATATGGAGCAGGAGCTGCTATTGTTTGAGAGGACTTCTCTTCCTGTTTTGTATTGAGCCCCTCTCTAAGTTCTTTTGCAAGGACTCCACCTACCTCAAGAATGTTGCACTACTGTTGTGTTTTACCATGTTTAACCCCTTTTTACCCCATTTACAGGTTATCAAGGGACTTTATTAATGCAACATTTAAAGTGAAGTACCCAAAAGAACTTTTCTGTGCTCTACTGTTCTACAACAAAATGTTTGCACTTTAAAATGTTTTTATACATGTTTTATACCCCATTTTAGGTATGGACTTTATCTTCTACACCCATGTCATGGACTTTTATTGCCCTTATGTAACATCATTCTCTTATAACCATTTTGGCCGTAACACATCTACCATAAAGAAAAAAATGTATGCGGTATATTTTATATATTTGCCTAGAATGTATTTTTGTGCATAACCCTTTATTTACAGAAGGTTATTGAAAAGTCATGATAATGCATTGCAATGTCTATATTCACACGTGCATATTTGGTGGAGTGTATTTGGTGTATTTCAGGACACGGCTTAGAGATCCACAGCTTCAGACCATACCAACGTCGAGGTCGACTAACATTTTACCATGAGGGTATGCAGCGTCCCACTACGTGTGTGTGGGCACTGCTTAAAAGCACTTTTTACTCTATTACAAGCACTAGGTTGTCATGTATAACTTTGCATTTGTGTATCTGCAAAATCCCTGTTAACAGGCCTATTAGGTGTAATTTATACATCTCACCACTAGATGGGGATAAAGTTCAGGTCCTATATATACCCTGGTCAGGCCTAGTGAGAGGGAGGAGATCAGATTAGAACAGATTAGTTCAGGTCAGTGGTTAGTGGAGATCAGTTCAGCTGAGACCACAGGTCAGTGTGAAGATCAGTGTGCATATTGACACTGGGAGAGTGAAAAGGTGCAGATCCAGCACTTCAGCTCTAAAGAAAAGCTTTAGTCCAGAAAGGGACAAGAGAAAAGGAAAGATTCAACTCCATCCAAAGGATAAAAGCCGTAAACCAGGCATAAAGGACCTTTGGGATATTTTAGGTGAAGGATACCACAGCCTCCGGCAACCTCACCAGAAGTTCCACTGATATTGAAGTAACCCACTGCTCCAAAACCACAAAACCTGACAAGCCTACAACAGTGGATTTGCAGAATTACCTCTGTATCATCTAAAGACTGCATAATTGTACTGCTGCAACTGAAAGACCTCTAAAGTAAAAGTTGTGAGTTGCATCTTACCACTGTCTACCTCATTATTACTACCTATGGTTGTACCACCATTAACGGTACTGGCGTCACGACAAAAACCATCAAGGCTCAGTGGCACCAACCACTCATCGGTCTGTTGTTCCATGCCCGGCCACAGCTCCTGCGCGGTGTGGGTTTTTTCACCCAAACAGATGAGTTTCAAAACAGCCTGCTGTCGTTTTTCCCTGTCTGTGTTGAAGTTGGTGGTGAAGGTGTTACGCTGACCAGATGAGGAGGCGGTAGAGGAGGAAGCAGAGTAGGAGGAGGAGGCAACAGGAGGCAAAGAGAAACGTCCTGCAATCCTCGGTAGCGGAAGGACATGTGCCAAACTGCTATCTGCCTCAGCCCCAGCCGCCACTGCATTTACCCAGTGTGCAGTTAGGGAGATATAACTTCCCTGCCCGTGCTTACCGGTCCACGTATCAGTGGTTATGTAGACCTTGCCACAGATGGCTTTGCGCAGAGCACACCTAATTTTGTCCGCCACTTGGTTGTGCAGGGCGGGGATGGCTTTCCTGGAAAAGTAGTGGCGGCTGGGAACCATGTACTGTGGGACAGCATTTCAAAGGCCAGGAATTTTGAAATGCTGGCATTCAGGGCAAGGGATCGCTGGTGGGTAGGGGAGTACTTCCTCTTTCTCTCCAGTGTTTGGGAGATGGACAGCTGAACCCTTCCATGGGACATTGTGTATATGCTTGGTGACGGACGTGGTGGTGTTGTCACAGCCAGACAGCTGAGAAGCGTTCACAGGAGCTTCTCAGATCCTCCTCCTTGAATTTCTTTGTTTTGGTTTAGTTTCTCATCTCGTTAGTCTATCTCAGCTGTCATGCAGTCAGACTGATCGCTACCCTTTAAGTTCCTCCCCATAATGCAGTAGTGTGCGGCTGATACAACTTCCTGGAGTGTGTGTGTATGCTGTTCCCAGTTCCCAGTTCCCAGTTCCCTGTTCCCAGTCGTCAGTCGTCATTCGTCTGCAAGATAAGTGCTGTTTATGTATTTATGATTTTGTCTTTTCTGGATCCAGGTGACCCTGACTCCCTCCGTGTCAGTGTAGGGAGCCGGTGGTCGTGTCCCTTCACTATTGTAGGGTCTTCAGGTAATAGATAGCCGAGGAACGTGGATATGCGGACATCCACCTTTGGGGTGTTCGCATAGGCTGAGCAGTGAGGGAGAGCGGCAGGTCTATTGCAGGGGTCTCCCTTTGTTCCTTAGTTGTGGATCCAGGGAGACATTGTTTATATGGTATTGTCTTGTTTCCTGTACACCATCCGTGACATTATCAGCCGCCAAAACCGTCTCAAGCATGGATCCGGTTTCACTTTTGGCTGAACGCTTTCAGGGTCTTTCTTTGGAGGTAGCTGATCTCCGTAAGACTTTTTCTCAGTTTCAAGTGACCGGTTCAGCTTGCGTTCATGGAGTTTGTGCTGAGCCTAAGATCTCGCTCCCGGATACGTTCTCCGGGGGTAGTGAGAATTTTGTGCGTTTTAGAGAGGCTTGCAAACTCCATTTTTCGCCTTCTTCCCCATTCTTCTGGTGATGAAGAACAGAGGGTGGGGATCATTATATCGCTGCTCAGGGGTAACGCTCAGTCCTGGCTGAGTCTAGACTACGTCTGTTATGCCAGGGTAAACAATCCGCAGAGATATACTGTTCAGAATTTCGGAGATGGGCAGCAGATACGGGTTGGAATGATGCTGCACTCCGAAGTCAATTTTGCCATGGTCTTTCAGAGGGATTGAAAGATGCATTTGCCTTTCATGAAAGACCTACCTCCTTGGATTCTGCTATGTCTCAGGCTGTTCGTATTGACAGGCGTCTTAGAGAGAGAGGAGAGATCTCTCCTTCCTGTCATACTCAGTCCCGGGACAGTGCAGCGGTCTCATTCTGTGCACAGGGGTCTCAGTCGCTGTCAGCCCCTTCTGAGCAGGAGTCCATGCAGCTGGGGTTGATTGCCTCTGACAATAGAAGATTCAGCCCGCAGGGGAGGGTTTGTTTTTGTTGTGGAGGTATAAATCATCTGGCAAATGTTTGTCCCTCTAGGAGATTCAGGCAGTTTTCTGGGAGTAATAAAGAGACAAAAAGGAAAAAATCTTTTAAAAATGTTCCGTCTGTTACTATTGGCAGGGTTGAGGCGGAAATTGAAGGTTTTCCATTTGCTTGTAGTTCCCGTTTTGTCCTGCCTGCTAGGGTGGCGCTAGAGAGCAAGAGCATTTTTTGTGAGATTTTTGTGGATAGTGGAGCAGCTGTCAACCTCATTGATAATCAATTTGCAATAACTCATGGTTTCCAGGTATGCACTTTGGGAAAGGATATTCCTTTTTTTGCTATTGATTCAGCTCCACTTTCTCAGAAATCATTAAAGGGCATAGTTCACAATATCCGTTTAATTGTGAGTGATGCTCATGTTGAGGATGTGTCATGTTTCGTCCTTAGCGGTTTGCCTACTCCTCTAGTGTTGTGGCTACCCTGGCTCACTAAACATAACCCCACCATTGATTGGCAAGCGAGGCAAATAAATGGTTGGAGTAACTTTTGCAGAGAGAATTGCCTCATAACATCTGTTTCTGAGGTTTCTACTAAGACTGTACCACCTTTCCTCTCTGAATTTTTGGATGTCTTCTCTGAGAGTGGAGTTCAGGGTTTGCCTCCGCACAGGGAGTATGATTGCCCTATTAATCTCATCCCAGGCGCCAAGCTGCCTAAATCTCGTTTATACAATCTCTCCCAACCTGAGAGGGTCGCTATGCGGGCTTATATCTCTGAGAGTCTGAGAAAAGGACACATACGACCCTCGAAGTCACCTGTTGCCGCTGGTTTTTTCTTTGTTAAGAAAAAAGATGGTTCTTTAAGACCTTGTCTGGATTTCAGGGAGCTGAACAGTATCACTATTCGTGATCCTTATCCGCTTCCTCTGATCCCGGACCTGTTTAACCAGGTTGTTGGGGCTAAAGTCTTTTCCAAATTAGACCTAAGAGGGGCATACAACCTGGTTAGGGTCAGAGAAGGAGACGAATGGAAGACGGCTTTCAATACCCCTGAGGGCCATTTTGAGAATGTGGTTATGCCTTTTGGTTTGATGAATGCCCCAGCCGTTTTTCAGAATTTCGTCAACAGCATTTTTTATCATTTAATGGGAAAATTTGTATTAGTGTATTTGGATGACATTTAGATTTTTTCTCCTGATTTCAAGACTCATAAGGAACACTTACGTCAGGTCTTGCTCATCCTGCGGGAGAATAAATTATACGCGAAACTGGAAAAATGTGTGTTTGCGGTTGCAGAAATCCAATTTCTGGGGTTTCTTGTCTCCGCTTCTGGTTTTCGCATGGACCCCGAGAAGGTCCGCGCTGTGCTTGAGTGGGAGCTTCCTGAGAATCAGAAGGCGCTGATGCGTTTTTTGGGCTTTGCCAATTATTACAGGAAATTTATTTGGAATTATTCCTCTGTTGTTAAACCACTCACTGATATGACCAGAAAGGGGGTAGATTTTTCTTCCTGGTCGGTAGAGGCGCGTAAGGCCTTTTCTAATATCAAGGAGAGTTTTGCTTCCGCTCCCATCCTAGTACAACCTGATATTTCGTTACCCTTCATAGTTGAGGTTGATGCTTCTGAGGTAGGGGTGGGTGCGGTCTTGTCTCAGGGTTCCTCTCCTGCCAAATGGCAACCGTGTGCCTTTTTCTCAAAGAAACTCTCCTCCGCAGAGAGAAATTATGATGTGGGAGATAGGGAATTGTTGGCCATCAAGTTGACTTTTGAGGAATGGCGCCATTGGCTAGAGGGAGCCAGACACCCTATTACCGTGTTTACTGACCATAAAAATCTGGCCTACTTGGAGTCAGCCAAGCGTCTGAACCCGAGACAGGCCAGATGGTCTTTGTTCTTTTCAAGGTTTAATTTTGTTGTTACGTTCCGCCCTGGGGTTAAGAATGTGAAGGCAGATGCCCTGTCACGTTGTTTTCCGGGAGGTGGGAATTTTGAAGACCCGGGTCCCATTTTGGCTGAAGGTGTGGTGGTCTCTGCTCTTTTTCCTGAATTGGAGGCAGAGGTGCAGGCAGCCCAGTCAGAAGCTCCTGATCTTTGTCCTCCTGGGAGGTTGTTTGTGCCTCTCGCTTTGAGACACAAGATTTTTAAAGAACACCATGACACGGTCCTTGCTGGGCACCCGGGGGCAAGAGCCACACTGGATCTCATCGCTCGGAGATTCTGGTGGCCTGCGCTTCGTAAGTCGGTTGAGGGTTTTGTGGCAGCTTGCGAGACTTGCGCTCGTGCCAAGGTCCCTCATTCACGGCCATCAGGTCCTCTCCTTCCTTTGCCCATTCCTTCCCGTCCTTGGACACATCTGTCCATGGACTTCATAACGGACTTGCCTCGTTCCTCGGGGAAGTCTGTGATTCTGGTGGTGGTGGACCGTTTTAGCAAAATGGTGCATTTTATCCCTTTTCCTGGTTTGCCCAATGCTAAGACGCTGGCGCAGGCATTTATTGACCACATTGTCAAATTGCATGGGATTCCTTCAGACATAGTCTCTGATAGGGGCACGCAGTTTGTTTCCAGATTCTGGAAGGCTTTCTGTTCTCGCTTGGGGGTTCGGTTGTCATTCTCTTCTGCTTTCCATCCGCAGTCGAATGGCCAGACAGAGCGCGTCAATCAGAATCTGGAGACATATCTGCGCTGTTTTGTGGCGGAGAATCAGGAGGATTGGTGTTCTTTTTTGTCCCTTGCTGAGTTTGCTTTAAATAACCGTCGTCAGGAGTCCTCTGATAAGTCACCATTTTTTGGTGCATATGGGTTCCATCCGCAGTTTGGGACTTTCTCGGGAGAGGGCTCTTCTGGTTTGCCTGATGAGGACAGATTCTCCTCGTCTTTGTCATCTATTTGGCAAAAGATTCAGGATAATCTAAAGAGCATGAGTGAGAGATATAAGCGTGTGGCGGATAAGAGACGTGTGCCTGGTCCGGACCTGAATGTTGGTGATCTGGTGTGGTTGTCTACCAAGAATATCAAATTGAAGGTTCCCTCCTGGAAGTTGGGTCCTAGGTTTATTGGGCCTTACAAGATCCTGTCTGTCATCAATCCTGTTGCCTACCGTCTTGATCTTCCTCAGACTTGGAAGATCCATAATGTTTTTCATAAGTCCATATTGAAACCTTATGTTCAACCTATTGTACCCTCGCCTTTGCCTCCTCCTCCGATTATGGTTGATGGAAATCTTGAATTTCAGGTCTCTAGGATTGTGGATTCTCGTCTTGTCCGCGGTTCCCTCCAGTACCTCGTTCATTGGGAGGGTTATTTTTTTGGCATCACGAACAGGATAATTAACCCTTGCGCCATATTTGAGAGACTGTCGCATGTGAATAAGCCCCTTTATTTGCTTAAGAGACTTTTGCTTATTGTGCGCTGTTTTGGGGTCCAGATTCTTGGGATTCTGGGAGCCCTATCCCGACGGATGTGTCTTCCTGCTCGGATCCCTACAATTAAGTAGGCCGTCTTATCCGTAATATGGAGCAGGAGCTGCTATTGTTTGAGAGGACTTCTCTTCCTGTTTTGTATTGAGCCCCTCTCTAAGTTCTTTTGCAAGGACTCCACCTACCTCAAGAATGTTGCACTACTGTTGTGTTTTACCATGTTTAACCCCTTTTTACCCCATTTACAGGTTATCAAGGGACTTTATTAATGCAACATTTAAAGTGAAGTACCCAAAAGAACTTTTCTGTGCTCTACTGTTCTACAACAAAATGTTTGCACTTTAAAATGTTTTTATACATGTTTTATACCCCATTTTAGGTATGGACTTTATCTTCTACACCCATGTCATGGACTTTTATTGCCCTTATGTAAGATCATTCTCTTATAACCATTTTGGCCGTAACACATCTACCATAAAGAAAAAAATGTATGCGGTATATTTTATATATTTGCCTAGAATGTATTTTTGTGCATAACCCTTTATTTACAGAAGGTTATTGAAAAGTCATGATAATGCATTGCAATGTCTATATTCACACGTGCATATTTGGTGGAGTGTATTTGGTGTATTTCAGGACACGGCTTAGAGATCCACAGCTTCAGACCATACCAACGTCGAGGTCGACTAACATTTTACCATGAGGGTATGCAGCGTCCCACTACGTGTGTGTGGGCACTGCTTAAAAGCACTTTTTACTCTATTACAAGCACTAGGTTGTCATGTATAACTTTGCATTTGTGTATCTGCAAAATCCCTGTTAACAGGCCTATTAGGTGTAATTTATACATCTCACCACTAGATGGGGATAAAGTTCAGGTCCTATATATACCCTGGTCAGGCCTAGTGAGAGGGAGGAGATCAGATTAGAACAGATTAGTTCAGGTCAGTGGTTAGTGGAGATCAGTTCAGCTGAGACCACAGGTCAGTGTGAAGATCAGTGTGCATATTGACACTGGGAGAGTGAAAAGGTGCAGATCCAGCACTTCAGCTCTAAAGAAAAGTTTTAGTCCAGAAAGGGACAAGAGAAAAGGAAAGATTCAACTCCATCCAAAGGATAAAAGCCGTAAACCAGGCATAAAGGACCTTTGGGATATTTTAGGTGAAGGATACCACAGCCTCCGGCAACCTCACCAGAAGTTCCACTGATATTGAAGTAACCCACTGCTCCAAAACCACAAAACCTGACAAGCCTACAACAGTGGATTTGCAGAATTACCTCTGTATCATCTAAAGACTGCATAATTGTACTGCTGCAACTGAAAGACCTCTAAAGTAAAAGTTGTGAGTTGCATCTTACCACTGTCTACCTCATTATTACTACCTATGGTTGTACCACCATTAACGGTACTGGCGTCACGACAAAAACCATCAAGGCTCAGTGGCACCAACCACTCATCGGTCTGTTGTTCCATGCCCGGCCACAGCTCCTGCGCGGTGTGGGTTTTTTCACCCAAACAGATGAGTTTCAAAACAGCCTGCTGTCGTTTTTCCCTGTCTGTGTTGAAGTTGGTGGTGAAGGTGTTACGCTGACCAGATGAGGAGGCGGTAGAGGAGGAAGCAGAGTAGGAGGAGGAGGCAACAGGAGGCAAAGAGAAACGTCCTGCAATCCTCGATAGCGGAAGGACATGTGCCAAACTGCTATCTGCCTCAGCCCCAGCCGCCACTGCATTTACCCAGTGTGCAGTTAGGGAGATATAACTTCCCTGCCCGTGCTTACCGGTCCACGTATCAGTGGTTATGTAGACCTTGCCACAGATGGCTTTGCGCAGAGCACACCTAATTTTGTCCGCCACTTGGTTGTGCAGGGCGGGGATGGCTCTCCTGGAAAAGTAGTGGCGGCTGGGAACCATGTACTGTGGGACAGCATTTCAAAGGCCAGGAATTTTGAAATGCTGGCATTCAGGGCAAGGGATCGCTGGTGGGTAGGGGAGTACTTCCTCTTTCTCTCCAGTGTTTGGGAGATGGACAGCTGAACCCTTCCATGGGACATTGTGTATATGCTTGGTGACGGATGTGGTGGTGTTGTCACAGCCAGACAGCTGAGAAGCGTTCACAGGAGCTTCTCAGATCCTCCTCCTTGAATTTCTTTGTTTTGGTTTAGTTTCTCATCTCGTTAGTCTATCTCAGCTGTCATGCAGTCAGACTGATCGCTACCCTTTAAGTTCCTCCCCATAATGCAGTAGTGTGCGGCTGATACAACTTCCTGGAGTGTGTGTGTATGCTGTTCCCAGTTCCCAGTTCCCAGTTCCCTGTTCCCAGTCGTCAGTCGTCATTCGTCTGCAAGATAAGTGCTGTTTATGTATTTATGATTTTGTCTTTTCTGGATCCAGGTGACCCTGACTCCCTCCGTGTCAGTGTAGGGAGCCGGTGGTCGTGTCCCTTCACTATTGTAGGGTCTTCAGGTAATAGATAGCCGAGGAACGTGGATATGCGGACATCCACCTTTGGGGTGTTCGCATAGGCTGAGCAGTGAGGGAGAGCGGCAGGTCTATTGCAGGGGTCTCCCTTTGTTCCTTAGTTGTGGATCCAGAGAGACATTGTTTATATGGTATTGTCTTGTTTCCTGTACACCATCCGTGACATTATCAGCCGCCAAAACCGTCTCAAGCATGGATCCGGTTTCACTTTTGGCTGAACGCTTTCAGGGTCTTTCTTTGGAGGTAGCTGATCTCCGTAAGACTTTTTCTCAGTTTCAAGTGACCGGTTCAGCTTGCGTTCATGGAGTTTGTGCTGAGCCTAAGATCTCGCTCCCGGATATGTTCTCCGGGGGTAGTGAGAATTTTGTGCGTTTTAGAGAGGCTTGCAAACTCCATTTTCGCCTTCTTCCCCATTCTTCTGGTGATGAAGAACAGAGGGTGGGGATCATTATATCGCTGCTCAGGGGTAACGCTCAGTCCTGGGCCTTTTCGCTGCCGGAGGGGGCACGGCCCCTTCGTTCAGTGGATGAATTCTTTTTAGCCCTGGGTCAGATATATGATGATCCGGATCGTATTGCTCTGGCTGAGTCTAGACTACGTCTGTTATGCCAGGGTAAACAATCCGCAGAGATATACTGTTCAGAATTTCGGAGATGGGCAGCAGATACGGGTTGGAATGATGCTGCACTCCGAAGTCAATTTTGCCATGGTCTTTCAGAGGGATTGAAAGATGCATTTGCCTTTCATGAAAGACCTACCTCCTTGGATTCTGCTATGTCTCAGGCTGTTCGTATTGACAGGCGTCTTAGAGAGAGAGGAGAGATCTCTCCTTCCTGTCATACTCAGTCCCGGGACAGTGCAGCGGTCTCATTCTGTGCACAGGGGTCTCAGTCGCTGTCAGCCCCTTCTGAGCAGGAGTCCATGCAGCTGGGGTTGATTGCCTCTGACAATAGAAGATTCAGCCCGCAGGGGAGGGTTTGTTTTTGTTGTGGAGGTATAAATCATCTGGCAAATGTTTGTCCCTCTAGGAGATTCAGGCAGTTTTCTGGGAGTAATAAAGAGACAAAAAGGAAAAAATCTTTTAAAAATGTTCCGTCTGTTACTATTGGCAGGGTTGAGGCGGAAATTGAAGGTTTTCCATTTGCTTGTAGTTCCCGTTTTGTCCTGCCTGCTAGGGTGGCGCTAGAGAGCAAGAGCATTTTTTGTGAGATTTTTGTGGATAGTGGAGCAGCTGTCAACCTCATTGATAATCAATTTGCAATAACTCATGGTTTCCAGGTATGCACTTTGGGAAAGGATATTCCTGTTTTTGCTATTGATTCAGCTCCACTTTCTCAGAAATCATTAAAGGGCATAGTTCACAATATCCATTTAATTGTGAGTGATGCTCATGTTGAGGATGTGTCATGTTTCGTCCTTAGCGGTTTGCCTACTCCTCTAGTGTTGTGGCTACCCTGGCTCACTAAACATAACCCCACCATTGATTGGCAAGCGAGGCAAATAAATGGTTGGAGTAACTTTTGCAGAGAGAATTGCCTCATAACATCTGTTTCTGAGGTTTCTACTAAGACTGTACCACCTTTCCTCTCTGAATTTTTGGATGTCTTCTCTGAGAGTGGAGTTCAGGGTTTGCCTCCGCACAGGGAGTATGATTGCCCTATTAATCTCATCCCAGGCGCCAAGCTGCCTAAATCTCGTTTATACAATCTCTCCCAACCTGAGAGGGTCGCTATGCGGGCTTATATCTCTGAGAGTCTGAGAAAAGGACACATACGACCCTCGAAGTCACCTGTTGCCGCTGGTTTTTTCTTTGTTAAGAAAAAAGATGGTTCTTTAAGACCTTGTCTGGATTTCAGGGAGCTGAACAGTATCACTATTCGTGATCCTTATCCGCTTCCTCTGATCCCGGACCTGTTTAACCAGGTTGTTGGGGCTAAAGTCTTTTCCAAATTAGACCTAAGAGGGGCATACAACCTGGTTAGGGTCAGAGAAGGAGACGAATGGAAGACGGCTTTCAATACCCCTGAGGGCCATTTTGAGAATTTGGTTATGCCTTTTGGTTTGATGAATGCCCCAGCCGTTTTTCAGCATTTCGTCAACAGCATTTTTTTATCATTTAATGGGAAAATTTGTATTAGTGTATTTGGATGACATTTCGATTTTTTCTCCTGATTTCAAGACTCATAAGGAACACTTACGTCAGGTCTTGCTCATCCTGCGGGAGAATAAATTATACGCGAAACTGGAAAAATGTGTGTTTGCGGTTCCAGAAATCCAATTTCTGGGGTTTCTTGTCTCCGCTTCTGGTTTTCGCATGGACCCCGAGAAGGTCCGCGCTGTGCTTGAGTGGGAGCTTCCTGAGAATCAGAAGGCGCTGATGCGTTTTTTGTGCTTTGCCAATTATTACAGGAAATTTATTTTGAATTATTCCTCTGTTGTTAAACCACTCACTGATATGACCAGAAAGGGGGTAGATTTTTCTTCCTGGTCGGTAGAGGCGCGTAAGGCCTTTTCTAATATCAAGGAGAGTTTTGCTTCCGCTCCCATCCTAGTACAACCTGATATTTCGTTACCCTTCATAGTTGAGGTTGATGCTTCTGAGGTAGGGGTGGGTGCGGTCTTGTCTCAGGGTTCCTCTCCTGCCAAATGGCAACCGTGTGCCTTTTTCTCAAAGAAACTCTCCTCCGCAGAGAGAAATTATGATGTGGGAGATAGGGAATTGTTGGCCATCAAGTTGACTTTTGAGGAATGGCGCCATTGGCTAGAGGGAGCCAGACACCCTATTACCGTGTTTACTGACCATAAAAATCTGGCCTACTTGGAGTCAGCCAAGCGTCTGAACCCGAGACAGGCCAGATGGTCTTTGTTCTTTTCAAGGTTTAATTTTGTTGTTACGTTCCGCCCTGGGGTTAAGAATGTGAAGGCAGATGCCCTGTCACGTTGTTTTCCGGGAGGTGGGAATTTTGAAGACCCGGGTCCCATTTTGGCTGAAGGTGTGGTGGTCTCTGCTCTTTTTCCTGAATTGGAGGCAGAGGTGCAGGCAGCCCAGTCAGAAGCTCCTGATCTTTGTCCTCCTGGGAGGTTGTTTGTGCCTCTCGCTTTGAGACACAAGATTTTTAAAGAACACCATGACACGGTCCTTGCTGGGCACCCGTGGGCAAGAGCCACACTGGATCTCATCGCTCGGAGATTCTGGTGGCCTGCGCTTCGTAAGTCGGTTGAGGGTTTTGTGGCAGCTTGCGAGACTTGCGCTCGTGCCAAGGTCCCTCATTCACGGCCATCAGGTCCTCTCCTTCCTTTGCCCATTCCTTCCCGTCCTTGGACACATCTGTCCATGGACTTCATAACGGACTTGCCTCGTTCCTCGGGGAAGTCTGTGATTCTGGTGGTGGTGGACCGTTTTAGCAAAATGGTGCATTTTATCCCTTTTCCTGGTTTGCCCAATGCTAAGACGCTGGCGCAGGCATTTATTGACCACATTGTCAAATTGCATGGGATTCCTTCAGACATAGTCTCTGATAGGGGCACGCAGTTTGTTTCCAGATTCTGGAAGGCTTTCTGTTCTCGCTTGGGGGTTCGGTTGTCATTCTCTTCTGCTTTCCATCCGCAGTCGAATGGCCAGACAGAGCGCGTCAATCAGAATCTGGAGACATATCTGCGCTGTTTTGTGGCGGAGAATCAGGAGGATTGGTGTTCTTTTTTGTCCCTTGCTGAGTTTGCTTTAAATAACCGTCGCCAGGAGTCCTCTGATAAGTCACCATTTTTTGGTGCATATGGGTTCCATCCGCAGTTTGGGACTTTCTCGGGAGAGGGCTCTTCTGGTTTGCCTGATGAGGACAGATTCTCCTCGTCTTTGTCATCTATTTGGCAAAAGATTCAGGATAATCTAAAGAGCATGAGTGAGAGATATAAGCGTGTGGCGGATAAGAGACGTGTGCCTGGTCCGGACCTGAATGTTGGTGATCTGGTGTGGTTGTCTACCAAGAATATCAAATTGAAGGTTCCCTCCTGGAAGTTGGGTCCTAGGTTTATTGGGCCTTACAAGATCCTGTCTGTCATCAATCCTGTTGCCTACCGTCTTGATCTTCCTCAGACTTGGAAGATCCATAATGTTTTTCATAAGTCCTTATTGAAACCTTATGTTCAACCTATTGTACCCTCGCCTTTGCCTCCTCCTCCGATTATGGTTGATGGAAATCTTGAATTTCAGGTCTCTAGGATTGTGGATTCTCGTCTTGTCCGCGGTTCCCTCCAGTACCTCGTTCATTGGGAGGGTTATGGTCCTGAGGAGAGGATGTGGGTCCCAGTGACGGACATTAAGGCCTCTCGTCTCATCAGGGCTTTCCATAGGTCCCATCCTGAGAAGGTGGGCCCTGAGTGTCCGGAGTCCACTCCTAGAGGGAGGGGTACTGTCACAGCCAGACAGCTGAGAAGCGTTCACAGGAGCTTCTCAGATCCTCCTCCTTGAATTTCTTTGTTTTGGTTTAGTTTCTCATCTCGTTAGTCTATCTCAGCTGTCATGCAGTCAGACTGATCGCTACCCTTTAAGTTCCTCCCCATAATGCAGTAGTGTGCGGCTGATACAACTTCCTGGAGTGTGTGTGCATGCTGTTCCCAGTTCCCAGTTCCCAGTCGTCAGTCGTCAGTCGTCAGCAAGATAAGTGCTGTTTATGTATTTATGATTTTGTCTTTTCTGGATCCAGGTGACCCTGACTCCCTCCGTGTCAGTGTAGGGAGCCGGTAGTCGTGTCCCTTCACTATTGTAGGGTCTTCAGGTAATAGATAGCCGAGAAACGTGGATATGCGGACATCCACCTTTGGGGTGTTCGCATAGGCTGAGCAGTGAGGGAGAGCGGCAGGTCTATTGCAGGGGTCTCCCTTTGTTCCTTAGTTGTGGATCCAGAGAGACATTGTTTATATGGTATTGTCTTGTTTCCTGTACACCATCCGTGACAGGTGTTGCTGCCACATCCTCTGTTTGCAGGGTGGCAGGTGCCACTGTCACTCCAGAGGGGGAGGAAGAGGCCGAGACTGCAGCAGAAGAGGGACCAGGAGGAGCCTGAGAGCTTTCGTGGTTTTTGAGGTGTTTACTCCACTGCAGCTCGTGCTTTGCATTTAGATGCCTGATCATGCAGGTGGTGGTCAGGTTTAGAACATTTATGCCTCGCTTCAGGCTCTGATTGCACAGCGTGCAAACCACTCACATTTTGTCATCAGCACATTGTCTGAAGAACTGCCACACCAGGGAACTCCTTGGAGCTGGCTTTGGTGTGCTCAGTCCCTGAGTGCAGTGGGCTGTAGCAGGCATACTGGCTAGGGGACAGCCACTCTGCTTTTTCACACTGCTCCCTCGTTTGCTGTGCGGCTGGTGCTGTGTGACCACCGCCTCTTCCTCCGAACTGCACACGTCACTCGCATGACCTTGATTCCATGTGGGGTCTAGGACCTCATCATCCTCCACATAATCTTCCACCCACTATTCACCCCTGCCCTCCTTTCCGGTCTACACACTGTAGAAGGCTGCAGCAGTTGGCACCTGTGTTTCGTCATCATCCGAGACGTGCTGCAGTGGTCCTCTCATGTCCACATCCTGAAACATAAGTGGTTGGGCATCAGTGCACTCAATCTCTTCCACTTCTGGAGCAGGGCTATGTGGACAGCCCTCTGAAACCCTGCCAGCAGAGTCATCAAAAATCATAGACTGCTGCATGACTTGGGGCTCAGACTGCTTGGCTGATTTGCAAGGGGATGAGGTGAAAGACAGATGCCCATGGGCGGCAGGTGCTTATTCTGCGCTTTCAGCAGGGGACCGGGTGGGAGACAATGTGAAGGAACTGGAGGCACTGTCAGCCACCCAATCTACTATCGCCTCTACTTGTTCTGGCCTCACCATTCGTACACCGGTATTCGGGCCTACAAAATAACGCTGAACGTTCTGTCGCCTACGTGCACCTGAGGAAGGTGTTTCATTTGGGTGTGTAGCTGGCACAGATTGACCACGTCCTCTCCCTGCAACAGGAGCTCCACCAACCCCAGCAGCACCACGATGGGCCATGTTCCTTATTTGATGCTGTCCTCATTCTTTGAGGTCCACTGAACTAACAGACAGATTAACTATATTATTTTCCCTGTCACGTATGCAGTGCAGGTGTACTTCACGCAAAAAAATGAGTATATGACGTGCACCTAACTAACAGACGGATTAACTATTATATTTGTGTGTCAGGGGTACAAAGTACAATGTTGCATTGCACCCACAAAAAAAAATCGCTGTAGGTCACCCACAGAATTAACAGCCAGATTTATGATTAGCTATCTGTGTCAGGGGTGCAAAGATGGTGTATTGCACCCACAAAAATCGCACTAACACTCTCCCTCACTTCAGCTGCCTGCTTTCTGTCCCTTCAATACTGAGAGCTGATGGGCGGTGCTACACGTGATCCAGTTTATATAGAGGCTGGGTCACATGATGCACCAGGCAATCGCAGCCATGCCATTAGTAGGCATGGCTGTGATGGCTTCTAAGGGCACACAGCTTAAAAGCTTGATGATTGGCTACACTAAAGCCTTTCAACAAGCTTTATTAAATGCCCGAACACCGAATTCGAACCCAAACTTTTCTGGCAAAGTCGTAAAGTTCAGTACGGATCTTAACTTTACAGTTCGTGTTCGCTCAACACTAAAAGTGACACATGTCAAGTTTCCAAAAAACGCCCTGGTCCTTAAAATGAAAAATGGCAAGGTCCTTAAGGTGTTAAATATTTTTGCAAACTACTACAGTCTATGGCAGTAGTGTTTAACCCCTTAAGGACTTAGGGCGTACCGATACGCCCTATTTCCCGAATCCTTAAGGACTCAGGGCGTATGGGTACGTCCTAAGTTTAAATCGCGATAGCGGCGCTGCAGGGGTTAATACGAACAGGATGTCGGCTGAAATCATTCAGCCGGCATCCTGTCACAACGCCAGGGGGGGTCATGTGACCCCCCGTATCAGCGATCGCCGCAAACCGCAGGTCAATTCAGACCTGCGGTTTGCGGCTTTTACCTTATCCGGTTGTTGCGGGCGGCGGTGCCATCGGGTCCCCATGAGGCTGTGGGGGGGACCCGATGGCATGGAAGGCAGCGCGATGTCTAAGGAAGGCATCGCGCTGCCTTCCGGTGACGAACCTGTGAGATCCAGCCCCCTGGATCTCACAGGCAGGAAGCTGTATGAGTAATACACACAGTATTACTCATACAGCCAATTAGTGGCGTCGCTAGGGGGGGGGCAATCGCCCCCCCTATGTTGTCCTTTGCCCCCCCGGTTGCCCCCCCGCTGATTCCCCCAGGTGAATACTAATGAGCGCTTCCATTATGGAAGCTCTCATTAGAACCGAGAGACCAGGAAGTGGTGAACGCTCTGTACTCACCACTTCCTGGTCCTCGGCTGTCGGCTGTGCAGGGCTGCGCACAGCGTGAGGGCGCTCTGTGACCTCACGCTGTGCGCGCCAGTTCAGAGCACAGAGTCGACTGAGGAGAGGCAGGCGGCGTCCAGGAGCAGGAGAGGTAAGTGATTTTTTATTTTATAAAAAAATGTGGCTGCTGGGGGCATATGGGGGCTAATGGAGAGGCATATGGGGGCTAATGGAGAGGCATATGGGGGCTAATGGAGAGGCATATGGGGGCTAATGATGAGGCATATGGGGGCTAATGATGAGGCATATGGGGGCTAATGATGAGGCATATGGGGGCTAATGATGAGGCATATGGGGGCTAATGATTAGGCATATGGGGGCTAATGATTAGAGGCATATGGGGGCTAATGATGAGGCATATGTGGGCTAATGATGAGAGGCATATGGGGGCTAATGATGAGAGGCATATGGGGGCTAATGATGAGAGGCATATGGGGGCTAATGATGAGGCATATGGGGGCTAATGATGAGGCATATGGGGGCTAATGATGAGAGGCATATGTGGGCTAATGATTAGAGGCATATGGGGGCTAATGATTAGAGGCATATGGGGGCTAATGATGAGAGGCATATGGGGGCTAATGATGAGAGGCATATGGGGGCTAATGATGAGAGGCAGCATATGGGGGCTAATGATGAGAGGCAGCATATGGGGGCTAATGAGAGGCATAATAACAGTGTCATCCACAGATGCCCCCATAACAGTGTGTCTTCCACAGATCCACCGCGGAAGCAAGCAGAAGACGGCACAGCAGACGATTGAACAGCTTCTTTTGTAAGTAAATAGTTTTATTATAAATGTATCCCTGCATACCGCAATTCTCTCATATTTTGTAATCTTATTTATATATACTTATTTTGTTTTTGCCCCCCCATTTTTGACTGTGGTATCTTTGTGCCCCCCCATATATTATTCCTAGAGTCGCCACTGCAGCCAATGCATTCCAATACAGAAGTATTGGAATGCATTGTAAAGGAATATACCCCCCAAAGTTCAAGTCCCAAAGTGGGACAAAAAATAAAGTGAAAAAAAAAGTTGAAAAAATAAAGTTTTCCCCCCAAAAAAATGTAAGTTTCAAGTAAAAATAAACAAAAACGTAATTTTCACCAAATAAAGTAAAAAAAAATTGGTAAAAAATAGGGGGAAAAAAAAAGTATACATATTAGGTATCGCCACGTCCGTATCGACCGGCTCTATAAAAATATCACATGACCTAACCCCTCAGATGAACACCGTAAAAAAAAAAAAAAAAACTGTGCTAAATAAACCATTTTTTTGTCACCTTACATCACAAAAAGTACAACAGCCAGCGATCAAAAAGGTGTTTGCCCACCAAAATAGTACCAATCTAACCGTCACCTCATCCCGCAAAAAATGTGCCTCTACCTGAGACAATCACCCAAAAAAAATATATAAATATGGCTCAGAATATGGAGACACTAAAACGTCATTTTTTTTGTTTGAAAAAAGCTGTTATAGTGTAAAACTTACATAAATAAAAAAAAGTGTACATATTTGGTATCGCCGCGTTTGTATCGACTGGCTCTATAAAAATATCACATGACCTAACCTCTCAGATGAACACCGTAAAAAATAAAAACTGTGCTAAATGAACCATTTTTTGTCACCTTACATCACAAAAAGTGTAATAGCAAGCGATCAAAAAGTCATATGCACCTTAAAATAGTGCCAATCAAACCATCATCTCATCCCGCAAAAAATGAGACCCTACCTAAGATAATCGCCCAAAATCTGAAAAATCTATGGCTCTCAGAATATGGAGACACTAAAACATGATATTTTTTTTTGTTTCAAAAATTATATTATTGTGTAAAACTTACATAAATAAAAAAAAAAGTATAAATATTAGGTATAGCCGCGTCCGTATCGAACGGCTCTATAAAAATATCACATGACCTAACCCCTCAGATGAACACCGTAAAAACTTAAAATAAAAACTGCTAAATAAACCATTTTTTGTCACCTTACATCACAAAAAGTGTAATAGCAAGCGATGAAAAAGTCACACGCACCCCAAAATAGTGCCAATAAAACCGTCATTTCATCCCGCAAAAATCATACCCTACCCAAGGTAATGGCCCAAAACTGAAAAAATTATGGCTCTCAGACTATGGAAACACTAAAACATATTTTTTTTTGCTTCAAAAATTAAATCATTGTGTAAAACCTACATAAATAAAAAAAAAGTATACATAGGTATCGCCACGTCCGTATCGACCGGCTCTATAAAAAAATCACATGACCTAACCCCTCAGATGAATGTTGTAAATAACAAAAAATAAAAACAGTGCCAAAACAGCTATTTCTTGTTATCTTGCCTCACAAAAAGTGTAATATAGACAAAAAAAATCATATCCCCATAAGTGCCTTCTAGTAATGTATCAGTGGGGAGGGAGGAGGCGGGGACACTTGCGGCGGGGCCGGTGCAGTGCAAAAATCATATGTACCCTAAACTAGTACCAACAATACTGCCACCCTATCCCGTAGTTTCTAAAATGGGGCCACTTTTTTGGAGTTTCTACTCTAGGGGTGCATCAGGGGGGCTTCAAATGGGACATGGTGTCAAAAAAACCAGTCCAGCAAAATCTGCCTTCCAAAAACCGTATGGCATTCCTTTCCTTCTGCGCCCTGCCGTGTGTCCGTACAGCGGTTTACGACCACATATGGGGTGTTTCTGTAAACTACAGAATCAGGGCCATAAATATTGAGTCTTGTTTGGCTGTTAACCCTTGCTTTGTTACTGGGAATAATGGATTAAAATGGAAAATTTGCCCAAAAATTTTAATTCTGAAATTTCATCTCCATTTGCCAATAACTCTTGTGGAACACCTAAAGGGTTAATGACGTTTGTAAAATCAGTTTTGAATACCTTGAGGGGTGTAGTTTCTTAGATGGGGTCACTTTTTTGGAGTTTCTACTCTAGGGGTGCATCAGGGGGCTTCAAATGGGACATGGGTGTCAAAAAAAACAGTCCAGCAAAACCTGCCTTCCAAAAACCGTATGGCATTCCTTTCCTTCTGCGCCCTGCCGTGTGCCCGTACAGCGGTTTACAACCACATATGGGGTGTTTCTGTAAACTACAGAATCAGGGCCATAAATATTGAGTTTGGTTTGGCTGTTAACCCTTGCTTTGTAACGGTAAAAAAATTATTAAAATGGAAAATCTGCCAAAAATGTGAAATTTTGAAATTGTATCTCTATTTTCCATTAACTCTTGTGGAACACCTAAAGAGTTAACGACGTTTGTAAAATCAGTTTTGAATACCTTGAGGGGTGTAGTTTCTAGAATGGGGTCATTTTTGGGTGGTTTCTATTATGTAAGCCACGCAAAGTGACTTCAGACCTGAACTGGTACCTAAAAATTGGGTTTTTGAAAATTTCTGAAAAATTTCAAGATTTGCTTCTAAACTTCTAAGCCTTGTAACATCCCCAAAAAATTAAATATCATTACCAAAGTGATCCAAACATGAAGTAGACATATGGGGAATGTAAAGTAATAACTATTTTTGGAGGTATTACTATGTATTATAGAAGTAGAGAAATTGAAACTTGGAAATTTGCAATTTTTTTTACAAATTTTTGGTAAATTTGGTATTTTTTTTATAAATAAAAATGAATCTTTTTTACTTCATTTTACCAGTGTCATGAAGTACAATATGTGACGAAAAAATAATCTCAGAATGGCCTGGATAAGTCAAAGCGTTTTAAAGTTATCAGCACTTATCAGTCCTTAAGGTGAAATAGGGCTGAGTCCTTAAGGGGTTAAGGGCATCTGTCAGCAGATTTGTACCTCTGGAACTGGCTGACCTGTTGTACGTGGACTTGGCAGCTGAAGGCATCTGTGTTGGTCCCAGATTCATATGTGCCCGTATTGCTGAGCAAAATTATGTTTAAATATATGCACATGAGCGTCTCGGAGCAGCGGGGGCATTGTCTTTACACCTAGAGGCTCTGCTCTCTCTGTAACTGCTGCACCTTCTGCATTTTGATTGACAGGGCCAGGCAGTAAAAAGGTCCTCATGCGCTGAAATACCTAGTCCGGACTGCTGTGCTGTGCTAACATATGGCAGAGGGGTCATGTGCACATGCATTTCAGTGCAGCTTTAAACGCCGACATCGGGAGAACAGGGGTCAGTAGGAAAATAAAACATAGCAATCTGCAGTACTATTCATGTATTACTGCAGATACTAGTCTAAGATCCTGGTGACAGATTCTCTTTAAATAGCAATTCATCTTGTATGATATTTATACATGGAAAGAGTCTGCACTCTGAGCCTCATGTGACAAGCTGTGCATAGAAATAAAATACAGAAGAATGTATGCCATGTTTATCTGTATATGTTTAGTGAGGGTGATGCTGTGAACACCATTCTGATGCACCTACAAATTTTCATCCAAGCATCCTAGACTCCAGACTCAATTGCCTGTTATGAGAATGTAGAAGCTTTCCCTTTTGCCGTATTCAGATATTTCTACTGTGCTATGTTTGCGGCCTACTCTGTGCTATACACGGGCACACACACAGTTTGTTGCTACAGACACATGTGACACTGTTATCAGGAAAGAACTAGATGTGTGGGTGGCAACAGAATACATTTGTCACAGGTGAGATGGGGACAGATCCAGTGACATTTGGAGGAATTTACGCCTCAGTGAAGGATCATATTTTGCTCAGATGAGCGAGAAGACTGTGTGTTTTTGATGTGTTAGAACAAAAAAAAAGGTTAAAAAACATGAAGAAAAAATACACAAAGATTGGAAAACAGGTCGATCTTCATACTGGTATTAATGGGGTATTTCAGCAAAAGTAAAACAATGTCTCTAGTCTTTAAATGGTTAAAAAAAAAAAAATCTTATACACACCTTGAGGTTCCTATGCCACTGCTGTTCCGATAGTGCCCGGGTCCCTGATGCACTCCACTTCCTGTTCTTGACACAACAGGAAATGGTTGGAAATCCCCCTCAGCCAATCAGTGGCTGAGGTGAGTCATTGCTGCAGTCAGTGATTGGCTGAGGGGGATTCCCAGCCATTTAATGCCGTGTGGAGAACAGGAGAAGGAAATGTAGAACAGCGGAGGGCTCAGTACTATCAGCAGTGGCGGGGGAATGGCGAGGTGAGTATAATGGAGAGTTCACATATCTATGTGTCATCCACAGATATCCCCATAACAGTGTCATCCACAGATATCCCTCATAAGTGCCCTCCACAGATCCCTCATAAGTGCCCTCCACAGATCCCCAATAAGTGCCCTCCACAGATCCCCCATAACAGTGTGTCATCCACAGATCCCCCATAACAGTGCCCTCCACAGATCCCCCATAACAGTGTGTCATCCACAGATCCCCCATAACAGTGTGTCATCCACAGATCCCCCATAACAGTGTGTCATCCACAGATCCCCCATAACAGTGTGTCATCCACAGATGGCAGTACAGCAGGATTGCCATCCAAAATCGGACTGTCCTGCACAAAGTGGTACTGTTGGGAGGCATGTTGGGTGAATGGTGGGGGGGGGTGGAGGCAGGTTGGGGGGGCACCGGCGGGTTGGGGGATGGATGGGGAGGGGGCCCCATGGATCAGTTTTGCACCGGGGCCCCATGGATTGTGTGTACGCCACTGGGTACAGGTGAATCACCCGGTGGGCCCCTGAGCAAGGTGGGCTCCTAGTCTCCCACCCCCTGCACAAGTGGACATAACACAGTAGACTTACTGCACTACATACATACAGGGAGTGCAGAATTATTAGGCAAGTTGTATTTTTGAGGATTAATTTTATTATTGAACAACAACCATGTTCTCAATGAACCCAAAAAACTCATTAATATCAAAGCTGAATATTTTTGGAAGTAGTTTTTAGTTTGTTTTTAGTTTTAGCTATTTTAGGGGGATATCTGTGTGTGCAGGTGACTATTACTGTGCATAATTATTAGGCAACTTAACAAAAAACAAATATATACCCATTTCAATTATTTATTTTTACCAGTGAAACCAATATAACATCTCAACATTCACAAATATACATTTCTGACATTCAAAAACAAAACAAATCAGTGACCAATATAGCCACCTTTCTTTGCAAGGACACTCAAAAGCCTGCCATCCATGGATTCTGTCAGTGTTTTGATCTGTTCACCATCAACATTGCGTGCAGCAGCAACCACAGCCTCCCAGACACTGTTCAGAGAGGTGTACTGTTTTCCCTCCTTGTAAATCTCACATTTGATGATGGACCACAGGTTCTCAATGGGGTTCAGATCAGGTGAACAAGGAGGCCATGTCATTAGATTTTCTTCTTTTATACCCTTTCTTGCCAGCCACGCTGTGGAGTACTTGGACGCGTGTGATGGAGCATTGTCCTGCATGAAAATCATGTTTTTCTTGAAGGATGCAGACTTCTTCTTGTACCACTGCTTGAAGAAGGTGTCTTCCAGAAACTGGCAGTAGGACTGGGAGTTGAGCTTGACTCCATCCTCAACCCGAAAAGGCCCCACAAGCTCAACTTTGATGATTCCAGCCCAAACCAGTACTCCACCTCCACCTTGCTGGCGTCTGAGTCGGACTGGCGCTCTCTGCCCTTTACCAATTCAGCCACGGGCCCATCCATCTGGCCTATCAAGACTCACTCTCATTTCATCAGTCCATAAAACCTTAGAAAAATCAGTCTTGAGATATTTCTTGGCCCAGTCTTGACGTTTCAGCTTGTGTGTCTTGTTCAGTGGTGGTCGTCTTTCAGCCTTTCTTACCTTGGCCATGTCTCTGAGTATTGCACACCTTGTGCTTTTGGGCACTCCAGTGATGTTGCAGCTCTGAAATATAGCCAAACTGGTGGCAAGTGGCATCTTGGCAGCTGCACGCTTGACTTTTCTCAGTTCATGGGCAGTTATTTTGCGCCTTGGTTTTTCCACATGCTTCTTGACTATTTTGAATGAAACGCTTGATTGTTCGATGATCACGCTTCAGAAGCTTTGCAATTTTAAGAGTGCTGCATCCCTCTGCAAGATATCTCACTATTTTTGACTTCTCTGAGCCTGTCAAGTCCTTCTTTTGACCCATTTTGCCAAAGGAAAGGAAGTTGCCTAATAATTATGCACACCTAATATAGGGTGTTGATGTCATTAGACCACACCCCTTCTCATTACAGAGATGCACATCACCTAATATGCTTAATTGGTAGTAGGCTTTCGAGCCTATACAGCTTGGAGTAAGACAACATGCATAAAGAGGATGATGTGGTCAAAATACTCATTTGCCTAATAATTCTGCACTCCCTGTATGTTCAATGTACAGCACCTCAACCAGCCTATGTCCATATAAAAACTTGATAGATTATTCAAGAAACTCCCCAGTTTATTATTATAGACACGATCAGAGCTGAGATGACTTCTAGGTATAGAGGAAACCTAGCCAGTGTCCTCCTTCCCCAGGACCTACC
Organism: Bufo bufo; assembly: GCF_905171765.1. Classification (NCBI taxonomy): domain Eukaryota; kingdom Metazoa; phylum Chordata; class Amphibia; order Anura; family Bufonidae; genus Bufo; species Bufo bufo. The sequence goes on along the minus strand of NC_053394.1, from coordinate 131,215,925 downwards.
TTCTCAGAGTTACTGCAGGGACCCCCATATTCAGTGATCTGTGAGGATCTTGCTGCTGTGTGAGCAGGTAATATTTGAATGTATCCGTACTGTGGGCCCCCAAAATAACTTTTACTGGTGGACCCTAAGCACGCCAGCCCAACACTGATTAGATGGTACAGTCTCATTATATAAATACAAGATAATTGGAGGATAAAGGTCCATAAAATGCTATATTAATGGCCCTAAATATGGAAGAGGGGTCTCATGACACACTAGACCATCCTGTTGTCAAGTATCACTGGAGTGGGTATCTCTTCTTCTATCTTTGTAAATTTCACATTACTAGAAAAGAGTATTAGGGTTAATAATCTCATTTTGGTTACAGAAAGGATCAGTGAGGGTCTGGGGCCCCGACTATGCACTCTCCATAGGCACGAGGACCTGCCAAAATGGTTAGTATTTATTAGTATTTTGACCTATCTGTATAATTTGTCTGATTATATCATTAGGCAATTAGGATGATGTCATTAGTACTTCCCATATAACTCATATAAAGTGCATATGGTTCTCTAGTATTGCAGTGGGACCCATAGATTCTCCCCCATCCATTGGGCTTCAAATTAATTTACAATCTCGCCATCCCCTCTTCCTACTCCTTTGCTTGGACATACACAAATTATCTATCTTAAATATCCATGTTGCATGCATACATTTTGAATATATTATCTACACTAAAGAATTGTACCCAGCATGTAGTTCAGAAAACAGAATCGTTGGAGTTGGAAACCTGTAAGGATCACCGCTCAGCAAAAAATGCTGGAGACCAGTTTGGAAAAATAACGGTCACAGATTAGATAGATAAAAAATAAAAAAAATTGAGAGAGGAGGATTGAGAGCAAAAATAAATCAATAATGGGTTGCAAACGTACAGAGGATGGTGGGTGGAGGCAGAGAAGACGTGGACAGATGTGTGTTGGAGCGAGATTGAGGGGGAGGAAGAGGAATAGTAGAAAACATAGGTGAGAGAAGAGACTGAGAATTTTAGCCGAGTCGCAAACTGCCATAAAGATAGCAAAGCCAGAATAAAATACAGAGGGAGGCTTGCGGTGAGGTAGGTCTCCACTTATTATAAGGAAATAGTGCTTCTCGGGGTCAAGATTGAGAGGACAGGAATCAAAGAGAAGGAGAAGAAAAGAAACGGAGCTGCCGAAGCAATAAAAGTCTCCAAGGGACCTATCCGGAGCAATTGATTAATGACAATAGCTACATTATCTCCATGGCAACAGGAAATGACTATGGGGACTTGTGAGTTTCCATAAGAGCCGACCTCAGGCACAGTCGTAGCTTTGCACATACAAGTAATAATTAGTTCTTATACCAATCATCCTTCGGAAAAATGGTTATATTTAGATTTATCCCAGCTCCAATCCAGGACTCTGTCCGTGCTAAAAGATGCCAAGGATAAAGGGATATTCTCATCTCAGACATGTATGCCATGTCTATATCGTTGTCTGTCCTAAATATCTGATAGGTGTACCCAGGGACCCACTGCTATTTCTAGAAAAGGGGTCCCCCAACCTCATTCCACTGGCAGCAGGGGCGTAGCTAAAGGCTCATGGGCCCTGGTGCAAAGTGTTCAGCTTGGACTCCCCCTTTCCCTCAGTGCTTTGTGGCGAAGGCCAGGGGTGCACATAGCCTTCCTGCTGCCTGAGATGCACCCCCTATAGCTACGCCCCTGACTGGCAGTCACATACAGACTACGAGTGGTAGCCGGGTTTACAGAAACAGCCGTGCTCACAGTGCTTTGCTGCTTCCATAACTCCCATATAAGTGAATGGGAGTTATGGAAACTGCATGGCACAGTGAGCAATACTGTTTCTATAACTAGCAAGATGCAGAAACCACGTAGCACATTGTACTATGTTGTCTCCGGGACTCCCATTCACTTCTATAGCAGCACAGAAATTGTGTAGCACAGTGGTCTCAGCTGTGTCTCTAAACTCGAATCAGAGATTACATATTAACAAACGAATCAGCAATAGGGTATAGGGGGGCATGAAAGGTATAAATGCTTGTTTTGTGCAAAGGTCAAGCCATTTTTTCTAAAGAAATAAAATAGGATGTGGGCATAAAGTTGCATGAGCTAGCCCTCACTACAGCAGCAGAAAAGGAGTGTGCTGATCTTGTGGGAGGCAGTGACCTTTCAATCTGTATGGGAATCTTGGTAAGGACAGAACGACTTGAGAGAGTGTCAACATGTATGATTGGGACCTAGCTTTGAGATCAGAGACCACAGTTAGCAGGGGCAGACTGGGCCATATTTCCCGGTGGACCGAGACACACAGGGCTGCCCGAGTCCTCCTGACAGCCACCAGCCGGGTACATCTGATGCTCTCAGTGTTAATTAAAGGGGTTGTCCCATCATGGACAATGGGGGCATATCGCTAGGCTATGCTCCCATTGTCTTATTGGTGCGGTTCCCACCACTGGGACTCGCACCTATATCAAGAACAGAGCCCCGCAAGGTGGTGGCTGGAAGACTCCGTTCCGGCCACCACCAAGCTGGCTCCCCATAGAAGTGAATGGGAGCGTACCGCGCATGCGCGGCCCCCGCTCTCATTCATTTCTATGGGGCCAGCGGAAATAGCCGAGCCAGCGTTCGGCTATTTTCGCCGGCCCCATAGAAAATGAATGAAGGGCGGGTGCGCATGCGCAGTGCGCCCTCCTTCACTTGCGGAGCTCTGTTCTCGATATAGGTGCCCGCACCTATAAGACAATGGGGGCATATCCTAGAGATATGCCCCCATTGTCTATGATGAGACAACACCTTTAATGCTATGAGCACCAGGCACATATACACCTGGCCAGTGGCTGCAGGTATCCTCCTTAGATCATGTTTATCACTGTCCTCGGGACGGCGATACAGTTGAATACTGTGGTGAGGGCGGCAGTATTTTGTGTTGCAATGTGGTATTTGGTCCTGCTGGGGCGGTATTTTGTTCTGCACTAAGGTATTCCTGGCCCCGTCTGCTTCTGTTGGCCCTGCCTACTTGTGCTGCCCCACCTTCAGTCAGTTTGGATTTGCCTACCACATGGGGCCACTTATAGTTTTTTTTTTCTAGGGTCACTTTAAGTTCCCAGTCCACCCCTGATCGAGTGGCCACAACAACTCAGAGATGTT